>NC_056737.1:599192460-599492460 GCF_019279795.1 Protopterus annectens
CCTTAACAGCACTGGCTAACACTCTCAAAACAGATAAGCTGCATGGTGCATGCCATAAGTACGTAGTGCTATAGTTTATACAATTAGATAAGTAGAGGTTCTACTCTCAATAAGGGGAATTCTGTCAGTGTCTGTGTAAATATATCCTCTTGTAGCACTTAGTCTGTCTCACCTATCTGTATGCAATGGTTATACATTTTCAGGCCCTATTAACCCCCCCAGTTGGCCTCCTTTACAGGCTCCACTGATGTCATCCCCTTTAACATCACTTCAGACACTCTCACAACACATAAGCTCTGTGGTGCATGCGATTAGTATGTAGTACCACTGTACATAATACTAGATAGGTAGGGGTTCTAATCACAAAAAGCCCAACTCTGTGAATGTGTGTGTATGTATGTAAATATTCCCCCTTGCACCAGTGTGTCAGTTTTGCCTATGTGTGTGCAATGGTTAAACATTTTAAGGATCTGTGAGTACCTGCCACTAAATAGCCCACATCTACCTAGGCATAAATGCTATCTGCCACTGGCTACATTTGTAGGTACCCAACACTCAGGTGACACTTATCAAGGGTGGCATGCCTTGTCACGGGGATGCATGCAGAATTATGCTGTTCACCCCATTGCCCCTGACACTCTGTTCAATACAGATGCACCTAGGTAACTATGCACATATAAAGCCTTACCTTGATTATATTATATTTCTACTTTGCTACCATGCCATTCTGAGCCACTGTATTGCCACCAAGTCTCCACAGTGTAGTCACTCAGACCCCTGCAACAGAAACATACAACGTTCGTTGATACACCTGTCAGTCTGCACCTCCGCCAATCTAACATCATGCAACAAAGGAACAAATAAGTTAATTTGTACTCATGACACATGCCAGCAGACACCACCTGTCATGTCATAACAAAACCACAGTAAACAATGTCAAGTAATGTACTATAGTTATCCTATGCATCAGACACATATTTGCATGTCCCTGCATTGATGTGTTGGATGGCAGGGATGTGGCAGATGTATCATCACATGCACATGGTGTGGTGTGGGGTGCCAGAGGCCTAGGCTGTGCCAAACAGTTAACATGATGTGTGGGGGTCAGGAAGGGGTGGTGGTCAGCTGGGCCACAGAGAGGTGCCGTGTGTGTCTGTTGGTGACCTGCATGTGACACTGATGTATAAGTGTGTGCGTGTACACAGTCAAGCCATGTGCTAGCACTCCACGTGGGTATGTTGGACAGCAGTGGACCATACATGGGAGACTGGACAGTTCACTGTCTCTGGCCACGAACATGGGAACTGGCTCTGCCAGGAGTGGCACTGGCACCACCATTCCCACTGTCAGATGCAGTACTAGTCGTTGATGGTGACTGGTGTCTGCTGGGACCGTGTCCCTCACAGGACCACCCAGAATCATGTGCCCATGGCCTACCAAGTTGTGTTGTGGACAGCACCCTCTCTCCTGTAGTGCTGGAGGTACTGCCACTATGGGATAATGAGTGTGCATGGCTATATGGACTCTCACAGATGTTGCTGACCAATGGCCATATGTCTGATGCCCTGCTCCCACCACATGTTCTAGCACAGACAATGTGCAGTCAAGAACTGACAATGTCCACCCCACGGTCTGTCCACTGCATCAGTGAAGCAATGCATGGCATCACCAATTTTGTGGATGGAGTCATGAATGCCAGACAGTGATACATCCATGGGCGTGACCATCTGTCTGGTGTTGCATTCGGAATGTGCCTGTGCCTCCATGATGGACCAAAACATGCATCGAGTGACTTGTGTTGTGACACCTGTGACAGGTGGTGGATGGGCAGCAGTCACCCTTAGAGCACCACTGTCAATCTGCCTGTGTGCGACCTCACCAGTTGTCAGGCTATGGCTAGTGTCTACAGTCACTGATGCCATTGTTGCCACACTCTCCTGTTCAATTCCAACAAACTCTGACTGCCCAATATCTGTGGCCTCAGGGGACTGGGTATGTGTGGACATGCTGACTATGTACGGGAACATTTGGGGAGGAAGTGGGATGTCAACCCATGGGACAGATTCATCCCCCAACAATCAATCCCACCTGTGCCTCACTATGGCCACCATTATCATGAGAGTCCAATGAGACACTGACATTAGGTTGTGAGGGGGACACACTCCAACCCCCATGGTCACCTGTGAGGAGGAAGACAACATACCTACATTAATACCTGCACTATTATGTCTGCGGATCCACACACACACACACACACACACACACACACACACACACACACACACACACACACACACACACGAGTTGCCTGGATGACTTTAATTACCCAAACATAGACTGGAAGAACTACTCATGCCAGAACACAAATGCCCAGAGATTCATCAATTTTATCAATGCATTATACATACATACCACATCCTATTTCTGATCCCATGCACAACACACAAGCAGACTATGACATACACAGACAAGACAGGCCGTTAATAACATGCACTGCAGCTACATCCAGTTAATGTTGCCAGTACTATACATTGGTGAGATAAGTGATATGGCAGTGTATGTGATGGATCTACACCTAAAACACAGTGCACCCGTCATCACCATACTGTTGCCCCCTGTATAGCAGACTGCATAGACCTTCACAAAAATAAGTGCAAATATGTTACAGCTCCTGCAAATACACTACTGCGATTACTGTTTCAATGCACTGCAGTAAACCCCTCCAAAATTGAACACTCAAGTGTACTCTGGCTAAGCATAACAGTTGTGTCTACGGCAAATTGGTAGCCCATAAACATTCTTAGGGTATATGTGAGCCATGCCTAAACAGTTTCACTCTTACTGGCTACAGTATGTTGGAGTCTGGCCACACCAGATATACCTATGGAAATGTGAGGGAGAGGTATTGTCAGCAAACACAAATGTGGCATTGTTGCAGTATAATATGTGCGTATATCAACATGTACAGTAGGAACTCTGATACTGGCCACATTGCTGACATTCTGAGTATGTGTGCACAAGTGTGCGATACAAACCCCCCCCCCAAATGCAGACTGACCTGACACCCCCTTACTGGTAAGCAGAGGCTGCCTCAATGACTGCTACAGTATTACACTGATGAACATAGGAGGCTTACATGGATGCTCCTCTGCTGTGAAAGCTGTGCCACCCACCTCCACGACGTATGGTGTGATGAATGCTTGGGATCTGGTAGTTGATCCCAGGTTTGCGAGGAACTCCTCTGTGGCCAAGAGTGGTTGTTCTGCTGCAGGCCTTCCACTGGTGGCAGCACGGTCCCTGGGTACAGCAACGGCCCTTTGCTGTGCAGCATTTATCATATCGGTCACCCGCTGTCAGTTGTGCTCATAGCTTCTTTCCTGTAGCCCTACCTGGCTTACTGATTCAATGAGGTCAGCCCACAGTGCACCACATTGCTCCTGATTCTTGCGACTCATGGAAAGCAGAATGTTGTGGATGCAGTCTGAGGCCATCCAGGTTCGTATCATTTTCAGCAGCAGAAAAACATGGATGCCTCCATCTGTACATTGTTTCTGAAAGACAAGAAGAGGGGAACATGTCACAGAACCATGTATATTGCTCTCCACTATGTACTCACCCTGCACATCCAAATTGGCCAGCACTATTCTCTGCTAACTATCACATGATACCCTGCCATCTATCAACACAGTATGTATGTGGCTATCAGCAACATAGTGGCAATATATCTTGCATTTTCAAGCTCTTACTGCTTTTTCCTGCTACTTACTGCTTGTTCTCTAAAGTATTCAGGTGCATCTTTTCAGTTGCATTTATTACTGCTTGTTTATAGCCTGTATAAATTGTAAGTGTTACTGTAAGCCTCTCACTTTTGGTTTAAGCACTTGGGCTTTAGGCCCACCACTTAGGTCTCCCTGGCCTTTCCCTCTCTGAGTCTGAGAAATATGGATGGACAGTGTCCTACAGTTTCTCTTGCCAGTCTGGTTGATATGGGCATCCTGACACAGTGTAGCAACTGCCTCATGTACATCTACTACCACCACCTAGGAACACAGTCTGTAAGAGATGCAATTACATTAGGAACCTAGAGTCCATGCTGTCTCCCTCTCAGGCCAGTATATCTGGCACCTAAAAGGTTGCCAAGACAATCACTACACCTCAAACACCACCCACACCTACACAACACACACCCATATATGTGGAGATCCTTAACATAAACATAACCAAAGAAGACCTCCGAGGCAAAAACACATGCAATCTCCACAGCCCCCCCACACCACATAACATGCATAGTCCACACACCTGTGTCTCAAATACACTAAGGCTTCACCATAAACCCAACATATTAGTCATAGACTGCATTGTGAGACACACAGATGTGCCTCTCAACAGGCTGGATAAAGAGAAAGCCACGGTTAGTGTTGTCTGTCAGGTGCCAGAATCTGCCATATCACATACACACTGAAGTCTCTCAACAACATGTACTGTTATGACTCTGTTATAGTCCATGCTGGCGTGAATGACTTGAGACATACCTCCCTGGACTATATGAAGACAAAACATGATTGAGCTTGCTGATTATGTGTCTCAGGCAGGTAAGTCCCTAGCCTTATGCAGCATTTTGCCATCACCCTGAATGATGCCTCAATACAAACAGGAAATGATTGACTTTAACAATTGGCTTAGTTTCTGGTGCAATTCCAGGGGGATCCAGTACCTGATAGCCTGGGAAGATATGATTGACAGACCACGATGCTTTTCCAGAGATGGCCTGCATCTGTCTCACCTAGGCTTCAGGCTTCTGGAAAAGGTTCATGGCTCCCCCATAGTGCCTTTTTTAGGAAAACTGATGAGGTGAAAACTACCAACATAAAAATGTCAGCAAAACACAACTTAAAGGTCATGCTGCTAAATGCTAGGAGTCTAAAGATAAAACTGCACTCATTGCAAACATTCTTAACCCTGGACAATTCTGACATCTGTGCAGTCACAGACACCTGGTTTGCAGCTGCAAAGAGTACCCCAGACATACCTCGTTACCCATCCTATCATACATTCAGACTCCAAACTGTGGGCAGTAAAGACAAAGGAGGTGGAGTTTCAACATATATATCAAAGACATACCCACCTCCAGGCTTGTCAAACAGTATGAAGCACAGGAGAAACTACAGGTGCAGTTAACCATTGACAAAACCCATATTCAAATCATAGCTAGCTTGTAAGTACTGATAGTTACACTGGGCATGCTCCTACACTTAGCTAACTTGAGCCTATGTCTGATGCTTCATTTGCCTGAGGAACAGATATATGAAAATATGTGTGTGCATACAGGCATCTATGTATACGTATCTGTCTCTCCCTATCCCCCTCACACATGATTACCCAATCTATCAATATGTGGCACAGATATATATATGGATCTAGGACTTTTGATTGAAAGATCAAAAGTCCGAATCCATTACAGGCGAGCATATTTACGAGAAAGTGCTTTTCACAGAAGAAGCACTTTTGCTTAAGTATGCCTGTTGCGGAGGTCGTACAAACAACGGTGCGGATAAGGGAAAATTCCCTTTTCCCCAATGTAGTGCGATCTTGGAGGGAGAATATTTAAGTAGAGGGGGTGTGGGGGGCACAGCTCCTCACATGGGGGGTGCAGGGGGGCTTGCTTGTTAATTTAGTGTTTTTTTTTAACACACTTTAACGAAAGCTCTTTTTTGATGAAACTACCCAAACATAGATTGGAAGAATTACTCATGCCAGAACACAAATGCCCAGAGATTTATCAATTTTGTCAATGCAAAAGAACAGCTAGTTGATACCCCACAACAGGTGAAATTATCTTGGACTTGGTATGAAACAACATGAGTAACCACTGCAGCATCCCTACAGTATCATCTCCCTGGTAAGATCTGACCATAAAGTGGTCACTTTCGAAATCACCATCTCCCACAATACCCATATAGCTAGGGTCAGACATAAAAACATCTCCACAATTGATTACAGTCTCCTGAGGGATGGTATAAACAGCTTCACAGCCCCTTCCCATCTGTATGAACTGGCAACAATATCCAAAATTACACCAAAGTATTATACAAGCATTTATATGGATGCAGGGAATCAGGAATACCCGATAGGACTAAATCATCCTCTGCAAGGATAAGTAAACCTGTCTGGGAGACATCTGCAATAAATAAACTCTATAACAAGAGGAAAGAATTGCTGTCCAAGACCAAGAAGGAGCAGGTGTCCAATTGGAAGCACTTTTTCCTTAGCCTGAACAAGCAAATAACAGCACTACTGAAATCCTCCAAAGCAAACTTTGAGCCCAAATTGGTAGCATCTACTACAGACAATCATAAGTCTTTCTTCATATATGTCCACAACCTCAAAGGAAGCACCCAGATCTGTTCAGAAGTGGTGGTCAAGGGCACCACATATACAAATGTCATAGATATAGCAAACTTGCTGGCTGACAGAGTCAGTGAAAACTTCATCCCGACTGTCCCCCCATCAGTAGATCAAGGCATCCCCAGTACCTTCCCCCTTCCCCTTATATATAGGGAATAGGCCATCACTGGTCTCTCAAAATCGAAAAATACAGCCTCCGTGGGACATGATAACATCCCAGGCTGCATCCTACATGATCTCAGGCATGTACTTGGAGCACCATTAGGCACCCTATTCAACCAAAGCCTGAGTACTGGCTTTGTCCCAAATGAGTGGAGGACAGCCACTGTCATCTGTTTGCAGAAAGGTGGAGCGCCCACCGATCTGGGAAATTATAGACCCATCAGTCTACTAGCCTGATCTGCAAGGCCATGGAATTCATTATCATGGACCTCATTAACAAGGACATTGACAACCTCCAAACACTCGATCCCACACAGTTTGGCTTTGTCAAGGGGAGATCATTTCTGTTAAATTTGGTCGACATCTTTGAGACAGTCACCAGAGCCATGGACAAGGGAAGACAGTGCACACTACCTACCTTGACCTGGCCAAAACCTTCAACACTATTCCCCACTCAGCCATAATAGATAAACTTTCTCAACTAGGCATTAATCTGTATGTTACCAGATGGGTAGCAAACTGGTGCACAGATAGAACCCACCTAGTCAAAATAGGGGAAGCCACCTCAAGCAGTAGACCCATAACAAGCGGTGTACCCTAGGGTTCTGTCTTGGGGCCTCTGTTATTTGGGATATACTTTTCTGAGGTGCAGGGCAAAACCAGTGGGCTATGACAGACCATGTTTGCAGATGACTGCATGCTGTGTGCTGTCACCAAATCCCCTAGTGATGTGGACATCTTCCAACAGGGTCTCACTCAGACAAATGACTGGTGCCAGAAACACGGCCTCAAGCTGAATACGACAGAATGCATCATCCTCCCCTATGGGAAGAGTGATATCCCCACAAATTATTGCATTAATAACATCCTAGGCACATGATCAGTCGTGAGGGTTTTGGGCACACAGGTTGATAGCAACCTGACTTTTGACCACCGTGTTGCTTCCATTGTACGGAAAGCCTTCTGCATGACCCACCTCATAAGTAAGGGTATCTCATCCAGGGACAAGGAGGTCATAACATCCCTGTATCCATCCCTTATAAGGCCCATTACTGAGTACAATACCCCTTTCGGCATATACCTCGCAAAGCACATGCAGCAGCTGGAGAGACTACATAGGTTCCTCACAAGGAAAATCCAGGGCCTCAAACATCTACCATACACAAATAGGCTAAAAGCCCTATCCCTCTACTCTGTTTCATACAGACTCCTCAGAGGTGACATCTGTCTGGGATACAAGGCGATCTTGGACCCCACCGTGATGGCACTGCTGCACATCTGCAAATCAAGCTCCACTCGAGTAACCCACACATACACCCCCAACGTAGTATGTGATATCAACAGGACTTGTTGGTGGGACAGATTTGTGTCCCAGAGACTCCCCCGTCTGTGGAACAGACTCCCTCTCCACATCAAGCAGAGTACCCATTTACCCCTTTTTAAGCGCAACCTAGTTAACTGGATGGGAAACAGAAAATAGACCCTTTGGATTCCACCAATGTCCCTGTTGCACTGGGGGCATCGGCTGCTAACTTGTATAAACATGGGCTAAACTCTTGGCTGGGCTTATAAGGGATTCAGGGCCAATACCCTAGTAATCTCCTATGATCCTATGAATACCGGTTATGGCCCTGTGTGCTGTGACGAAGTGTGTTGTTATGGCTCCCCTCCCATCAGTGCCATCGACTATGATGTGTCCCCTATGGGCAACGTCCCAGTACCATATCATATAGCCACCATCTGACAAATAGGTGAGTGTTACTAAAAGTATATGGGGACAGTCCAGCAACATCCATGTGATGCATTGACAGACAGCACTGCAAACATGCTGTAGGGTTTCTTCCCTGTAGGTATCTGACTTGTGCAGTACACATATGTTTGCAAAATGTGTACATCTGCCTGATATATCTGGACCCTCTGCCAGACAAATGTGGATGTCTGGGAAATGGTTGGACAGTATGTAATGGTTGTTCTCAAACCATGGGGAATCTGGCTGTCGCACACCAGAACCCTCAGAAAACAGTTATAGTACAGTAATATCTGGTACTGTATTCATTCCCTTACTTTGTATGCTCAATATGCACACTCTGTCACTGAGGTTGGGCCTCTGTCCCCCCAATAATATTGGCTATGACCTGAAGTCCTGCTGTAGGGGGTCACCAGGTATGGTAGCCATAGCTCTCAAGCGATGACTGACCTAGCCAGTGTACATCAGGGACACCTGTACACTCTTTGAAGTTTTCCTGTGTGACATTCACAGACTGAGAGGAGCTGGATGACAGTACATCATGTGGTATGCCAGCTGTGTCCACCATGACTTACTGTCACTATTGTCTAACACACAATCCAGTAGCATTTGTACAGGAGCCGACTATTGTAGGAGGGACTTAGAGAGCCAGAACTGTGATCTATGTCACAGCAGGCAGAGTTGAAAGGAAAGCCTGTAGGTACTGGACAGCTGAGTATCAGCAACATGTCATTCCAAGATATGTACTACAAGCCTACTGTTGTTGTAATCCCTATTCCCATAACTGCATCCTCCCATCTGTGTGCCATTACATGGGACTTCTATTACATACCTGGTAGAGTGCTGTACTCCTTTCTGTGCAGAACTCCTGAAGAATAATGCTTGTGATATTGCAATCTGTCTTTGCAAAGCAAGTCACAGACCTGTTTAACATAGGCATCTGCTTGCCTTTTGTAGGTAATGCTCATGAACAGGTAACTGCCTATGCACCAATCTGTGGCTCAGACTTGCTAATTGCATCCAGAACAGCTGGGTCACACTTTCATTAGCCAATAACATGGCACAACAGTGCCATATTTAAGTTTTTTATGTAGGCCTTGGCCCCTTTCCTAGTCTGTGAGATGGACATTATGGAGGTGTGGAGACTACAGCATCGCAGAGGGTAGGTAAAAATACTGTCCACTGTTGGGATTTATGTGGTATGTCCACAGTTTTGCATGCTATGTTTGGTCATTGTGAAAAGACATTCTGATTATGTTGCAGTTTATTAGTAAGGCGAAAGACAGATGTGAGTGTCATACGTCATATGCATCAGAATATGCATTCTGCTGCAGAAGCTGCTGGTCTGTCATCTGTGTATTTTTGTAGGGGGAAGGCTGTGACACATGTCCCTGTTGCTTGACCTTTGCCCCCTCCTTTATGTATGGTTGTTGTGTGGATCCCTTGTTCTAGGTAGTTGTAAGGTGTGGTAGGTCTGTAGCAGATAAGCTGAACATACTGCTGCATATGTTGCTGGATGCAGCTGCTGCATTTTGCCCAGGAGTCATACTGGGGAGTGTGAACTCATTGGAGGACAGCAAGCTGTATGCGTCAGTGAGGGAGCAGTGACAGCTCTGTTGTTACAGCATAGCCAGGGTGAGAGTACCCATAACAGTCCAGATGAGGCATGTGCTTAAGGTACATGTTATGTAACAGTACCAATCAGAGAGTGGTAGGTGACATATAGGTAGCTTATACATATTTGTGCAGTGTGTCCCTATCTACAGGCTTTTGACGTGCTAAGATCGGTAGCAGTGAATACCATAGCAGCAACCTGTTTTTTGGTTACAATTAAGGGACTCAGTCATTATTTGTTGTATTTACAAGCATGTAATTGAAGTGCAACACACTGTATTCGAACCCAGGACTGTGGGTGGCAAAATGTACAGCATGCTAAGAATTTAACAGACTGAGCTACTGAGTCAATACTGCAGCATGTGTATTTGCAAGATATATGTGCATGCATACAGTCTGTTACACAGGATTAACATTAGCATGTGTGTTCAGATGCGTATGATGTGTAACACTGAACTATCATGATTTTGTAACCTTAATCTGTACTGACTTGCCAGTACTGCAACACACAGAATAGGTTTTGTGACAACAGTAGGTGGCACAACTGTGGACAATCTGCTGCAATCTGTGCAGTTGTCAGCTATACCTAATATCCTTGGCCTCACATCAATCCATCATTATTTATTTGGCTGTGTACTGGTTTGGTGTCTGTAACACAGTCCGAAGTACACTATCAATTTTCCCATTATATGTACAAGCAGTGCGTCATTGGCAATCAGGATATGTTTATGGAAACACCAGTATTATCTCAGAGCTGAGTGGTGTAGTGGGCTAATGCACTATGCTGTAGTTGACAGGGTCCTGGGTTTGAGACTTGGCAGGGGTAATTATTTTGCAGATCTGCCTAACAGTGTCAGAAACAGAAGATGATTAAGGCAGTTTTAAGTGGGTTTGCACGGCGCGCTCCACCACTTAGCCCCACTTAAACCTGTGCTAATCCCAAAAAAAGAAAAGAAAAAAGGCATGATAGGAAAGTGGTGAAGTAGGGGGAAAAACATTGTTAAAGGCAGGTAGGGATGTGCAGGACAGGTGTAGGAAAGGACCATAGCTCTCCATTTCTTCTTCAGCAACAGCTGTGCAGGTTGTAGACAATTTGGGATTTGGAGCCTCTGAGGGCAACATAAATGTATTGACTGATTAATGTAATGATTAAAGTGTGTCCAGTGGACATGGGTGAGAAATGGAAATCTATTGTTGGGGTGATATTTGTTTTGTGGGACAGATGCCCTTGTTTTCTTTGTTTTTTTAAGAAGAGAGTGGGATGTTGGGGAAGGAATAGAGGTATGTGTGGGGAGGTAAATTGGGTAGGAGAGGTTGCATTTGCAAACAGACAAGAAAGCATACAGGGACAGTGTATGACACATTAGGGGGGGTAAACACCTTGGACAGGAGAGTGTTGTAGAATCGGAGAGCCATGTGCCCCCAGATGGCAGCAGTGAGACTGAGCTCCCCACCCATGGGCAGTCAACACTGCTCCTTCACTACCCCAAAGGTGGCTGTGCTGGGGGCTGGGTGCCAGGGCCACCTTGGCCTTTCAGGTTGGCCAGTCTGCTCTCATTCTGGTGCAGGTGATCTTCATAGCCATGGTGCACAATCCTGTGCACCATCCCTGGTAGCTGTTGCTAGGTGATGACTTCCTCTCCATGCCTGCTCCCAAGGGGGACAGGCCCCGTCCCCTGAAGCAATTCCATCCATAGGTGGTGCAGGACCAGCAGAGGGGGCAGCACCAGGTTGGGTACAAGACATGCTGGGACCCAGTGTCATGGCCGGCTGAGGTAGGGTAGGTGGATTGCCAGGAACCGGCCTACCCAGACAAGCTATGGTGTTGACGCATTTCAAAGTGTATAGGTTAGTAATGAACAGAACATTTATTTAGTTATAACAGCATGAAAGAATGTTACAATTAGCCCAGTAATATAGCACTGCATAGCATATGAAACACAACAAGTGAGATAACAGTCAGTACAGTAACATCATACAGTTATGGTATAAGGCCAACAACATAGGTAATTTAACAAGGTATGTTAGTATGCAACCATTGTAATACATAACAATAATAAAACACAAGGCCCAACATAACATTTTGAGAATGACATATGTTAAAAGTAAACCATACTCGATGTATAACAGTAATAAATTATGATGCAGATGAAGGGTGGGGCGAGAGAAATACATTCCATTACTACCAGTATAGGCTATATTTCTTGTAACAGTACTGTTATATACTCTACAGGTCTGCCCTTATTTTATGTATACAAGTGCCCTATAGGTTCTGTAGCACCTACATAACTCTCAAACTATCCGTATGGGACAATATAGGCCAAGCTGTAACACCTACAGCTACACAACTACAGGGGACTATTACATGTCAGGGGGACATATATGACTACCAAGGTGTACTAGAGACTGATGTAGTGTGACTGTGCATAAATCAAGTGGATGATAAGTCTGTGTCCAAGGGATTTGGCAATAGTGATCACAGTCTATGACAGCGTGACACTTGAGAGACGTGTCGTGCACAGTGCAGACAGTTTACCTATCATGCCGTCCTTGGCAAGCATAGGGTTAGACTATCAGCAGACATTCACAGATACACCAGGCATACAACTGTATCAAGATTACACAGTTTTATTTATTTTATTCTCTTTTATGACTGTTGTACTTGTTGACTTAATTTACTGACTTCGTATCACTTTGCTGAGCAATGCTGTTAACACTCTGGTACATCTGAACACAGAAATGATTAACCCATTTGAACAGCTACTACAGCCATTTAAATAATCACTCATTTAAATGTCACTCCTGTGGGGAGAACATCTGTTAACAATACATTACTGTTTCTATAAATATTTAGTAGTAGTTGTCCCTTGATTCAAACCCCAGTCTGTGTGTGACAAAATGTACATCACACCTGCCATTTATCAAACTGAGCTACTGAGCTACAGCTGAATATTGTTTGACTGCTATGTGCCTAGAGCTCACCTGGTAACAAAATATGACCTGATAATAGAGGTAGAGTGTTATACAAGACTGCAGTGACACTTGAACACACATGCATGAAATTCATGCATGGCAGAGATAGTAGGTGAACTGTGCATTAATACATGTAATGCAGGTGTAGACAGTTAACCTCTAGTGGGTGGGAATAAGTGTGATGTGTACAGACCATATTGGAGTGCTGGGTTGGCTACCTGACCCATATCTAATTGCAGATGGTATATTTGCAGTCTACAGCTATTACAGTTTCAGACTTGCCTGCAGTAGCGTACCTAACAGCAGGAATGCATATAGCTGAAATGCAATGGTTAACATAAGACAAGCCTGAGATACACAATATACCTTGGCCTTTCCTATTATTGGTTCAGATCATATCATTATGCATTATATCTTGTAGTACAGCTCCACATCTACAGTAGCAAAACAGTCTTTATTAGCAAACTTTCAGTCACTTTGTGGTATTATTCTTGTTTTTACTTTATAGCAGATATAATACTCGATTTCATGACCAACAGCCCAAAATACACACATATTGCACAACACAGCTTTATTAGGGGTGACTTCATGCAGTGATTGGTATATGTCTAGAGTCTTTTATGATGAACAGTTCATATAATGCAGGTGTTGCAATACAGCTGTAATTCCACAATTAATGCAGTAGACACTTTTATTTCCTTAACATCATTTATGCAGTAGAACTTTATTTCCTTAACATTGTTAATGCAGTAGAAACTTTATTTCTTTAACATTATCAGGTTGTATGCTTTCATCTTTATTGAACTGTACCTGGAATTACTCAGTCATATCAGTCCAGGTCTATGACCACATTCATTGCAGTACAATCAAAACTGAATATGCCTACTGGCAGTTACTAATTTACTCTTTCTTGTTTATATAACTATAGATTGCAAGATACATCTGTACTCACCACACTCACGGTGCAACCTGGCCAAGCTGCATGGGCCTCCAGGTTGTGTGCTCTCTCGTCTGAACCTGTGGGGAAAGAAACACACCATTATGCATACCTGTCTATCACACATTCAGAGTAGAATTTGGTAACACAAAGATAATATTTGCAAACTGGTGGGACATTCCCGTCTCTAGCATCTTGGACCCAGGTGGCCAAGAGCTCCCCTTATGACACTTCAGGTCCTCATAATGATGACGCACCTGCTCACCTGTGCAGGTGATACCAGTTGCAGTGGTGAGATCATATGCCAGCTGGTCCCAGGCATGTGATTTGTATACTGACCCCTGGTACTAGCCCTGCAGCAGCTGGACGTCATGGTATTTTACAAGGAATCCAACCATGACCCTGGACTCCAGAATGCCCCACCACTGCACCCAGAAGCATGCACCCTCTCCATCTCCAGCTATAGTCTCTGCCAAGATCAAACTCCAACAGATTATGGCTGTATTCCCACCTATTGCACTTAAATAAGCCTGTTTTCCTGCCCTTTACCACCATTGGACCCTTTTTAAAAATGTGGCACTTCGCTTAGCACCGTGCAAACCCACTGAGCAGTGCTTAAACTGGCAATGCTTAGCAGTGCCCAAACCAGCTTAGCAGTACTTCGCACCACTTACCAATGCACAAAGCAGATAAGCACAGCTAAACTGGTCCTTTTTTAAGCAGTGCTTAGCAGAGCTTAGTTAAGTGCAGCAAAGCAGGATTTCATAATACATTTTAAAACTGTGTAATTGCAAACTACAATGTTTAATAACATGTCTGTGCATACATACATTATTCCATCAAGGGTTTACACATACTTCTCATAATTGTGTATCTTCAACATAAATGCTTCATACCCTGTCTGTGTATTCATACAAAATTCAATCAAGGTTTAATAGTACTTCTCATACATGTGTATTTGCAAACTAAATTTAATAACCTGTGTAATCAAAAAAATCTAATCAGGATTTAAAAGATGTTTCATACTATGTATTTACAAAATAACCAGTGTGTGTATTTGAACTCTGCACCTACTGCACATAAGGTGGTCACTCTAACCATTCGGCTACATGGCCATATGAAATGCTGTTATACTTTTACATACATCTCTCCACTATGTTTAAGCTCCGCTAAGCACCGTGCCATGCATACCTGCTCAGCTATTCTTAAACTTGACCTTTCCTAAATAATTAAATGTATCCAGTTTCTATTTTTAGATGTCTGGCACATGTCCATTGCAGTGTACCATGCCACGCAAACACACACATACAAAAATTAAATTAAAAAAACTTTTATTACATATGCATACATTAATATCCAGCACTTTGACAGTGCAGGGAGTGTATTAGTCATCTCTTGACACAGTAACACACTCCCTACACTGATTCACTAACTATGTTACACGGCTCTCCCTCATTAATTTGTGAGGTGCGCTGCCAAGGGGGATCTGCATACATGGCCATGGCACCTTCCATGTAGGTCTTCCACTATTCCTACATGAATTTTATTAAATCCCCAGGAATATGTATCACTTTTTTTGTGCTTTCTAGTCACTCAGAAAAATTACAATAAGTGTACATATAGTCTACACTTTGTGGTAACTTTTACAAATCCCTGTCAATATTTAAAGCTGCAAGAATATCAATAGAAAAGCTAAAATTAGGAGGAAGAAGGTGTGAGTTATGTCTGTGTTGTCTATTCACTCAGAACAGTGTACACTTAGTGTAGGTGTTATTGAATCTCAGGGTTTAATTTCCATTTTCTAGTAACTGCTTTTTGGCAGCCACCAGAGTTTAAACTCAGCAAGGCCTTACTATGTCTAAGCAATTATGATTCTCTATCACAGCTCAAAAAAATAATTTCCTTAGTTACACCAATTTGTTCACCCAGTATTTCTGATAGAGTAGTCCGTAGAGAATTTTTAATGTCTGCCAACTCATTACACTTCCAAAAAAAATATGTTCTCAGTTACCTCCTTCTTCACTATCACACCTCCAACATTTGCAATCTACCCGAGGAAAAAAAATCTTTGGAGTCTGCTTGGGGTAGTATACTATGCAAGTAAGGAACAGAAGTAAATTGCTAGTCCTTTCTTCTGTATCCCTCAGACACACACACACACACACACACACACACACACACACACACACACACACACACACACACACACCACCACCACACACACACCACTAAGGACAATTTGTCAATCCACCTACTACATGTCTTTGGGGAGTGGGAGGGAAATGGAATACCTAGGATAAGTAAAATTAACTGAAGTGGGAAAAGCTTGAATCAAATTTCAAAAGAAATGTAGCAAAACTGATGAAGGCCCAGAGTGGTATTTTGAGTTTAATATGTTTTTAATGTAAACTGCTTTACTGAAAAATAAGATTTTTCAAGGTTTTATTCAATAACCATCATGCAGTTAAAACTAAGAACATCTGAAACAGGATGCAATACATAAACAGTGCCCAGAGGAATATATACATACTGTATTAGTTGAGTATGAAAGCCTTATGACTTCCCCCTTGTGTCATCCTGGTTGTACTCAGCAGTTCCTGAATTAACCACAATACACAGCTAAGCAGCTGATAATGTGATACAAAACTTTGTTAATCTATTATATCTCATAGAACTTCATTAGACAGAATCTAGATACTAAACAAGGGTGACCAAAGAACGTCATCAATGAGAACCAAGATACCTACATCAAGGTAACCATTCACCATCACCTTTCTATCAAGACAACCCTAAGTAAGCCCAGCCTTCTGTGTCCATTATAATAAATAAAACCTAATAAAAACTGGAGTCATTTTGCTCTTCCATTTCCTTTTAATGGCTTTTTCACAACTGTCATGAGTAAATATAACCATTTTTTTTCTTAATTTTTGGTTTAAGGCATACCTGCCATTAAAACCAAATACAACATTTTAGACAAATATTGGATGAGGAGAAATTTATTCAAGATTGTCTGGAATTGTGTCTTAATATACATTAGTACATAACTAGACCAGAAAATATGAATCCAACAGCCTCTTTCTAATTCAATACCCCTTCAAATAATAGCCAATCACACTTGTGGAAATGTCTCAAAATAAGTACTGGAGTACAGAAGTATGTTATATGGACATTTATAGGAAAATATTTAGAATTTTCTAGACTTGGTTACATAACTAGCAAAAAAAATGCTGACATCCTGAATCTGAAATGTTGGTATCCATCAAGGTAGCCAAAGAACAATCTACTTGATAGCTGACTCTTTTCTTAGGTGTCTCAAACTTCTGTCTAACTTAATACAACCCTACTGACACATGAATCTCCCTTTGTTTCAGTAACAATGACACAATTCTAGGTTAGGAATTCCTATCAAGTTCAAAGGTGATTATTTTTGCAGTTGCTAACAAACCTTCATATTCAATCTTCCAGGCACCTCTCAGATTAAAATTTCAGTTAACTGAACTTCATTCCAATCACTTAAGTCCTAATCTGTTCCCAAAACATTACAAAAGTTTTCGTCTGCCTCCAAACATCAACCTGCACTCCTCTGATTGTACATTTTCTAATAACATACACTCAGTATGGAGTTCTTCTAACCCAAAACTTTCTCCCGATTCAAAACTTTTCTCAAAACAGTGACTGGTTGCTGTAAAACATATAGGTGTCCTAAAGTAACATTATATCAAACGGATGCCTTGTTCAGTTCTGCATCATTATCAGAGAAAAGTATTAATATTCTCAGCTCTGTATTATAACCATAAGGTTGCATTAGGTGTAGAATCTTACATTAAAAAGCGTATTATACAATGACTGGCCATTAACATTCAACAAGCATGCTGATTGGTCAGTTTTCTTCATCATAAAAACAAAATAATAAAATTAGAAATTCGGACAGTCCAGAGGTACGAGAGAGACAGGATGGAGAAAATACTAGGAAATCATGTACATTATTGAAAACTAAAGAAACATATCTGATTTTCATTGTGTTTTCTCCATCCTCTCTCTCTCGTACCTCTTAAGTGTCAGAATTTCAACCTTTAAAAAAGAAAAAAAAGGGGAGCAATGGAGACCTTTCTTTTTCTGTTGCTTCCTTTCCAAAGCACTGATGTATTGCATAAGCATGGCAACTTAAGTCACATACGCATGCACAGTACCTAAAAAAAAAAGCAGCAGGATATCTAATAAAAGCAGATCACCATCACGGAGCCATTATAGAAAGACATTATTTAAGAAAAGTATTTTTTTTCTCAAACAATGCCATTGTATAACAGCAATAACCGACTCCTGGGTGTGGTATATTGAAAATTTACCCACAGCTAGCTTTGTTTAATTACTCAGGCTTTACCCTCATGATTAAACCACACCAACGGTGGGTACATCTTCAATATACCACACCCACATTGGTGGTTATTGCTATAATATTTATATGTCTGGATACCCCCCAAAAAAAATCTTATGAAGAACAGTCTTTTCCCAGGATACCCTTGGTCTGGCCCTGTCCCACACAAAATCATAATTATTCTTTTTACTATCATTCAAATATGTATGCGTAAGACATTTGGAAAATATTGAAAAGCATATAACAGGACTAGCAGCAAAGAAAAGTATAAAGTCTGTACATGCTAGTCTAATTTTAATATTACTGCCTCACATCTCTTAATATCTAGCTTAATTCTTTTAGCAATTACCAATAAAATGTACTTAATGTTGAGATAATAAAAATGGGCAAACCAAATCCTAAGGGGGTTATAAATAATCAGAAATGATCATGTTTTTAATACCTTTATTAAATTCTCAATTTTTAAACAGTGTCATGTGTACACACATATTAATATAAAGGAAAACAAACAACATTAAACCTTTACATTATTGTTGTGCATTACACATATCTCTTCTTTTCTAACAATTATCATTCATTCCAGAATTACATACATTTCTTAACTCCTGTTCTCCCTTAAATTTCTCTCCTCCACCCAAGAATGTATTCCCACAAATTCCATTTATTTTTATGTAACTTGTCCTCCCCTCCTTTTTTCCTAAAGATCCAACCTCCAATTAATTTAGCTCCTTTACAATATTCAGTACCACAGTTGTGGGTGGTATAGATTTCAATTTACATTTTCTAGTAAACACTTTTTTTTGGTAGGCAATAGCATTAAACTTAGTAAGGTTTTGCTATGTCTAGACAAGTCCTATCTTATATCCTTTGCTCAAAAGAATAATTTCTTTGGTTACAGTCATTTGCACCTCCAATATGTTTGACAAAGTATTCTGTAGGGAATTTTTTAAATCTGTCAACCCATTACACATCCATGTTCCCAGTTATTTCATTCTTTCCTATCACATCACTAACAATTTGTGGTCTACCTAGGAAAAATTCCTTGAAGTCTGCTTGGGCCATTAAATACCTATGCCAACACTTTCAAGAAAAAAAAACTTTAAACTTTCTAGACTTTGCTGCATACCTGGGAACCATTCATTTGTCCTCCCACTGTTCCCTTGAAATTTGCATTTCCAGTCTCTCTTCCCAATCTTTTCTAACTTTCTCTTATTGATTCTTATAGTTATTATGCAATATTTTAAATGCCCTACAAATTATATCTTTTTTTAACACCTTATGTTCTAGATTCAACTAATAGTGCTACCGGAGCTGGTCTTTCAATTAACTACCCCTTCTTTCCCTTTGCCTATACTCTGATATCAATCTATGGAATGGATGGTAGACCTTAACCTGCTGTCCAAACCTCTGCTTAGCCTCATCTTGCTCTCTTACCTTTAGCTTCCCATTTACTCTCACTACCTTGACTCCTTTGTTAACTTCCTCCTGTAAATTCCAACCACTTTTCCCTCCTTTTACTTATCCCTACTTGCAGTCATCTGCAAATACAGCTAACTTATCTTGATTACCATACCAGTAATAGCTTTGAAACTGTGAGTCCTTTATTATTATTATTATTATTATTATTATTATTATTATTTGTTAATGACTCAATATAAAACAAAGGGGAAAGGGGACATCTCTTTCTGATTCTTCTGCTTAAACACAGCTTATTGTTCTAGACACTTACCTATCATATATCCTCATTAACCCTATTATTATTTCAGGAGGGCAAATGCTACTATTGCTCTACTCATAAAATTCCAATTGAGTCTACTGAATTACCTCTCCAAGTTAAGACCCACCAAAATATCAGTGTTTTCTTACACTATGCTTCCCTATGGATCATCACTATTCCATGTATTTATTTGTTTGACTGTTTACTGTGAAAGTCCAGTTGGGAAAAGCCCCCTTTCATCAGAGGTGTTTGGAGAAAAAGCTCCACATTGCTTCATTTGAATGAAATAACTATAAAAATACTGTACAATAACATTCAAGTTTATATAACTTAACAGGTGACCACCATATTACATACACTATATAGTATGCACAGCATTTTATGCCCATATACATCTAATATAGTATATACATCATGTAAAACTCACACATTAGTAGAACATTAGGCATTATTTTACAATGAATGCACATAATCTGACTGCAACATCAGCGTGTGCACACGTATATATATATATATATATATATATATATATATATATATATATATATATATATATACACATATACACACACACAGTTAAGACATATGTATATTTTATCCAATCAGTTAGATTCACTAGAGACCCATAACCAGCAGACTACTATTGTAAAAGGTTGAGAACTCAGTGATATTTGTTTGGTTTGACTATATGATATGAGAAATCAGTAATGGAGTTAGTACAAGGGCAGTAACATTATACTGATAGCTATGATTTCATTGGGTTTGTAAACTACAGATAGGTTAATATTTCGAAAAAGAAGGGGTCTTGGTAATGGAGTAGTTACAAATGCTGGACTATTTACTTGAAAGGTACATCTTCAAAGAGATTCTAAATTGTAGCAAAGATAAGATATTTCTGATACCTGTTGGAATCGAGCTCCACAATTTAGCAATACATGCAGCATTTATAAAGTCACCATTATTACTTTTATAACTTTGGGTGAGTACTAGGTTTTAGTTTAGTGAGCACAGTTCTCTGGGGGTTGTACTATTTTAATAACTTGCTGATGGCAGGGCCTCTGTCTGGATATAGGGGATGTTGTGGGCAGCCTTAATTTGAAAAACATGCTAGTAGATTTGATATCTCCAAATTAATGTTGGCAAATGTTTGCTCCCTCTACAAAAAAAAATATAATTCATATCTTCTTCTTGGCATCCTCCCACTCTATTACCTCTCCCTCTCTAGTAATTTGCTCCAAATACCTTGGTTCCTTTGGCACTTTTCTCCAGTAAATTTCATTACCCTCTTGCCTATTCTCTGTATCAGCAAAATCTCCTTTCTCATTTTTGTGTTGGCTTAGTTCTTAGAATACTTTCTGCTACTTTACATGAATATAATATTCTGTATGGTTATTCTGCTACTTAAGCATCTGCATCCAAAATCCCACGCTCTCTCTCTCTCTTGAATGTCCCCTACTTTATCATCATCATCCCTTTCCATTTTGAATTATAGCTTTCTGTTTGCATTATGTATATGAGCCTTAACAGTATAACTCAAATATATTCCTTCAAATCATGTAATCATAAACTACCTTGTTCTAGTGGAAGGATCAATTTATCCCACTTGACCCTTGCCCTCTTCACTGCCTAGATAAAATCCTTCAACTCTTTATTACTTGTTGTCCACACCTTTTCCTCTGATTGATAAAAATATGCCTGACCTGTATGTAGAACTAAAGGAACTAAAAACATTTTCACTGCTTGTATCTAGCTATCCATATCCATAAACACAAACTTCCAGTTTCTCAGGTTTTTGTATTATCTTTTGTTTAGTTTCATACCACATATGCTTAGCTGCCATGACAGAATCCTTTTTAACCCATACTCCTAAATACTTCATTTTATTGTGTTCCCATAAATATGGGTATTGCTGAACCAATATTCATGTGTGGGTATGTAGTTTACAGCTATAGCCTTTGTTTTATCTTTGTTAATTTATATTCTGAAAAAAAACTTGAAACTGTCTCAGAATGTTCCACTGAGATATCCATTTCTGGTTTTATCAGATACAAAATAATATTGTCTACAAATAAAACCAATTATTCTTGATTACCATACCAATTCTGTGAATTTCAGAGTCCTTTATTTTCTTTGCCAGTGTTTCTAGATATAATGCAAATAACAAAGGGGAAAGAGGACACCCCTGCCTAGTTCCTTTGTTCAGACACAACTTAGCAGAGAGGAACCCTCCCATTTAATTTTTGCCTTCGATACCTCATTGTGGGAGGTTGGCATAATTGTTAAAAGTGTTTACCTTACAGGTACAAGTTGCAGGGTTTGATTCTCACATTGAGTAATTGGCTACGCTTAAAATAGTCCAAAAGGGCAGTTAGCCTAGAACTTATCTATCTCATATATCCTCCTAATTAGGGAATGCAAATGTTTCCATTGCTCTACTCATAAAATTCCAGCTTAGTCTGTCCAGTGCTTTCTCTTCATCAAGACCCACCAACAGCAGTACTATTTTGTTACATTCTACTTCCCTCGGGATCATCATATTAATGTTGTCAAATGTTTGCCTCCCCTCGGTTAAACCACATTGACCTGTATCCATCAGTTTTGGCAACACCTTGATTTATTGCCTTCACTTTTAGTCAGCTTGTTTCCATGGAAACACACAGCTGCAGACCTCCCAACTGGCACAGAACATTTATTTTCTTAAACTATTCATTATGTTGTGTCCTTTCATTTTTAAAACTCACATGCATCCACAAAAAAGTGTTACTAGATTAAGACAAGTGCATCAATCCAGGCATTCATCCATCCAAAAGTAAAAGAAAACATTTCAGTTCTACATATATTATAATCAGTGTACTTATACCAGCCTACATTTCTTAAAACAGAAACATAAAAAGTACTTGTTTGCTTTAGTATCTTTATCACATACTACAATCACTGAAATTGCTTTATTACACAACATGCAATTTTTTATCATAAAATGCTTTATACAAACACTGTTAAAAACAAAAAAGAATGTTTTACTTAGTTACTTTTCTCTTTTTTTTCCCTTTTAGTGTTCTTCCAAACATTAATGACATGAAGTGGGGTATATGTCCATCAGTCCCCCAACAAGTTTAACAAAGTCAACAAAAATCCAATCTTCCTCTCAGCCACTTTTTCTTGTAAAGCCATGTTTCACAAATGTGATTGATGTTTTATAGTATCACATTTATTCACTAATTTAAGTGATGTTGGTCTTTCTCCTATTCATCTCTCTGTCTTGATCCCAGACTGTGGTTCAAGTCCAAGGTACTCCTGTTTCTTCTAGTCAACTCTTGTGCTATTTTTTTGTCTCTCAATCATTTTCCTTTGAATGTTGGAAAGGGTTTCATTGGGAAAGTCTCCCTATGAGCTTTACCATCAGAAGAATGAGAAGAAGAGTCCCCTTCTGTTTGACGGCTCATCCATTGTTTGGCAAACTTTTGTATTCCCCCCTTAGCCTGTTCTGCATCAAAAATTACTTTGATCCTCTAGGAAAAAAATATTTTGAAGACAGCTGGATAAGCAGCTTGAATCTCACACCTGCCTCTCAAAATTCCCTGATTCCCAAGATATATTTACTTCTCTTATGCCTGGTGTACATTGAATAATCATTTTCCATAGACACTTTACTGCTTCCAGTTTTAAATACTTTGCCCTTCTGCCACAATTTTTCAAGATCAACTATTTCTGTTGGTATAATTGCATCTTTAATAATAAAGGTCTTGGCTGCTTTCTTATGGCTGTATTTGGAGCATACATACAATGTGCCCTTTCAGTTAACAAATCCTGTTGTGGAATACCAGTCCAGTTAATTTGTGGTTTCATAAAATGAATACAGTCTGTTCCTTCCAGTTTCTTTAGTAAAGCAGAACATCTAAGGTTTTCTTTGTATGTTCTGTCCTCTAACTGTACCATTTTTTTGAAACAGCTCTTTTCATACTCGGTCAGCCTCCACTTCATTTCATCCTCTGATTTTTATAATTTTTTATCAGTTTATCTGAATAGCTGTTTATAGCTTATTCCATTTTTTCCAGCCTTTTGTTATTTGAGGTGATATACTCTTTCAATGTTTTATTTATTTTAATAAGCTCTGAGCAAGTCTGGCTTATTTTTTCCTCTAAATTACTGGAATCCAACTCTTATACTAAAGCTGCATCTTGAACTGTTTTTGCTGAGCAGCTGCAAGATTCTTCCCAGCCATTGTTTTCCCTTCGCCCTTTCTAGATGATTTTTTTTCAGGCTAAGTCTTCTTTGCTGGCATCCAGACAGTGTACTTACTAGAGAGTAAGTGAATTCTACTAAAATGGGCAGAATTACTGGCTCTTATCTATCAGTTTCTTTTTTCAAACTGGGAGAGTTGAAATTAAGCTTTGATCAGTGTGCAACCATCTTGGAAGTCAGCCTTTCTTACCTTGTTAAAATGTAAAGCCCGGATACATTACAGTTAAGAAAAATACTTTCTTACTTTAATGTCACTAGCACAAACAGCCATCACTGAGAGAACTCCACCACCTAACATTTAAAATATGTCTGCATACTATATAGAATTGCTTTACAATATAGCATGTAATTTACGTCAAGAAATGTATTATAAAACATTAGTAAGAACAAAATGTTTTTTTACTTACAGTTACTTCTTCAGTCCTTTATTGTCCTCCTAAAATTTAATGATATAAAGTGTATATTAGGATCCTTCTCCTCTTTTGAGATGACTAATATTACTGCCTACTTACATGATTCAGTCATTTTATTATTATCTAAAATGCCACTGTGGAATGTAACCAAAAGCTGAAAAAGTTCTGTATTGGGATTTCAAAGCCTAGGGACAAAACATTGTAGCCTGCAGTTTTCCCCTAGGGAATGTTGCTTAATTACTTCTATCTCCTGGACATTAATAAGAGCCATAAGCTCCTCGTCCTGGTGTTAACCTAGGGATATTAACCTGCTTTAGATAGTCCAGCATGACATTTTGCTTATCATCCTCACCTAATTCCAAAGTATGAGGTTGAGTATAGTAGTTATGAAATATTTCAGTTATTTTAGCAGTACAGTTAGTGTTTAATCCTGTTAAAGGACATCATACCACTGCAATTATACACTGTACTCACTGTTACCAGAGTCTGACAGTCAATTTTCTCTAATGTTCGTGAATTCTGAAAAAAAAAAAAAAAAAAGCTCTTCACCCTGTATTTTTAGAAACTCATACTTTTTATCTTTTATTTCACTTTTAAGATCTGATATATTTTGTCTCACCTCTTGATTAATTTGAGGTAGATTATTTTCCAGGAACCTCAAGAGAAGCATCTGTGACTTTAGGATTACGTCCCCTTCTTCCCATAAGACTTTTTTTGCTGCCAAAGCTATTGAAATGTATCACAGTTTGTGGCCATTTCTGCATTCACTCATACCAGTACAGGGTCAACATGGATCATGTCATTGCACCATTTTTTTAAAAATATATTTTAAATAGTATGCAGGCAAAATTCAATGCTTATTCATTAACTGGTCATACAAGAACAATCCAAAAGGAGCATAGTCTGACACTCACTGGGTGTGCAAGTAAACTATTGCCAAATAAGTATGTTTCTTAGTGAAATTCTATCTAGCCTCAACACAGAACTAAACGTACACAAGCAAAAAGTATAGGCATTAAAATCACTTGTTAAAGTAGAGACATCCACCAATCCTAAAGCATCCACATATTGTGCTACATAGTGTCATATCCAAGGAACTTTAAATATTCCAAGGCCGCCTCACACATCTCACCTACTAACAATTGTGTTCCAACCCCCCCACCCCAATAAAAAGTAATTTTCACCTGGAGGGGTTATGATATGGCCATCACACTTCTAAACTCTCTTTCAGTAAACTTTATGGGGAAGTATACACTAAAGATGATGCACTTTATCCCTGTATAAAGTCATTTAATGCCCATGTAGAGTCCTTGGGCATCAGTTAACATTTCTTCAAGCATAAATGGACATGACCTAGATACAAAAATAGCTCCTCTTCCCCTTCCTTACATCCTCTTTCTAAACCACCACTATACTGCTTCTGAGGTTTGTCCTTAAAGAGAAGTCTCCTGCAATTCTACTATTCCTAAGTGAAGTCATTTAAGACATTAGAAATGGCTTTTTAAATGGATTTGTTAAACAACTAATGTTGCAGAATATTCATAGTGCCACAAGTTATTGCTTAAGGTTGTTCCCAATAACTTGTCAACTCTCTGTACCCTGTAATAGAAGCAGGGCCATCCTTCTTGTACTGACTGTCATTCCCACTAGGAAGCAATGAATATGACTTTGTCACTACCCAAGCAACTATCATGATGCTAACACATATACCTGACACAAAATTAGAAAAATGCAGCCCGGAAAAAGAGTTTAAGAATAAAATAATGCTAAAATGCAACAACTATAATAATCATAAAGCAAAACAAAGAGCAGTATTGCAATGTGTTATACAACTTTATACAAAACACCATTAATACCTCTTCTGATAGATAAAACATTATATACTTGCAAAAAATGCATCTTCCAAACAGTAGGAATTATTCCTATATTTTAGCACTCACAGCAAAAACCAGCGTTCATTGTTACAACTGCCTGAACTGTTACATTCTGATAACAGCAACTTGGTTCAAGCAAAGCCCCCACCCCCTCAGCCACTCCCCCCCCCCAAGGCTTGCTAGAAGAATTTCTTTAGGTATTGACCAGATCTTATACATTGTCTCAGAGCTGTCCAACCCTCCTTGTCTCAATTAGGAAATTATACCTAAACAAGTAATATATAATTTTGAGATTAAAAGACACCTAATAACAAAATAGGAGTATGAAATTATCTTATTTTTATTTATTTATTTGTATATTTTTTCTAACTACCAGTCATCAGCCATCCCTTTGGCCAGCTGGTCCATTCATTGCCTTCTTCAAGTTGAGACCTTATTGAGAGGAGTCCATTTTCCCCCTTCCCCAGCACATACCCAGTGAACATTCTTCAGAAGAACATGCAATTGGTACAGTGTGGGACTGTCAATCACTTTGCAAATGATGAAAGCCCCAAAATGTCCTTACCTCCTAGGAAAGGATATGTGCTCCAACAACCCTCTCCCCACATGAGCAGGCACAGACCCTTCACTCATCTCTATCCTGCATCAGCTCTTATGTTTCTTATATTTTTACCCTATTTTTAAATTTGATTTTCATTTTATCCCACTCACAAGCTATAACTTCTGAAGAAATTTGCATCTTCCCGAATAACTCTTGAATAATAACCCTGCATTTTTATCCTAGTTGTTATTGGTGCATGTTCTGAAATAGTTACTGCATTCGTATCAAAGCTTTCAATTAAATGTACATTCCTGTGAAATATAATTTGTGTCTAGTCTAGCCCTATTATTGTACCTTGGGGAATAAAATGCAAATTCTTTCAGTTCCAACTATTGAATGCATGTCTTCCATACCAAATATTTTCATAAATTTCTTCAGAAATCTACCTTCTTTTGTTATATTTTGCCTTTTAGGTCCCCAAGATACATCCTCACTGCTATAAATGAAGTTCCAATCCCCATCTGTAATTAATATTCCTTGCTGTTAGCTGATTATTTCACCCAAAATGTTCTTAAGCTCTACAATAGTAGTTTTAGGTGGAATATAAATACATGCCAGTTTAATTCTTCTCCCTTGCAAGTAGCTCCTTACTACCACACATCTACAATTATTTTTTTCTCTTCTATCACTAATGGAGCTTCTCAAGCAAATAGTGTAAGTATTCCCCTTTACATTTGCCCCTGATATTCTGCTGAATATCCATCCTGAAACCCTTTCTTTATCAAATTCACATGCTCACTTCTGTCAAAATGCATCTCCTGTGGCATTGCTATTTGTACTCTGCATTTCGTAATATAATTCGATACTCTTACCTTTTTGTCTATACCTGTAATTCCATTCACATTCCAAAATACTTCAAAAGCTCTTATTGCAAAATCTAACCTAGTACATTTTATTGTCTTTAATCAATATAAATATCCATTATATTTCAGACATTTTATATTTTAATTTCTAAGTGAAAGAATGAAATTACCTACAAAACATCTGAGTGTAATAAAACATAGCTCCAAAGCACAATGTGACAGCTTGTGTCAAATGGCAACAGGCTTAATACAAAATAAGCTCTCCAGCATATAGCAAAGCATGTACATACTTATAACATACCAGTTATACTAAACTATAATTACATCTTTAATGGGATATAATACTTGAACCATAAGTCTTCTATAGTACTGAAACCATAGTGGAATGGCCACCACTGAGCACACATCAACCTATGCATATTGAAAATGGGAACAAAGGCTCTTGAAATGGAGGTATAGCCAGTCAAAACTCTGGACTTCTAGTTAACAAAAAATATGAATTACAAATTGAACATAAATCTTCCCCCTTCCAGTAGAAATGTGGGATACTACTCAGAAATACTTTTAAAAATCAGAGAGCGACAAAAATGATGTGAAAATATGAGCATATTATCAGAGACACTGAAAAACATTTAGACTTTAATGAGCTATACTGCAAAATTATGCCATACAAGGTCATTTATTTTTTCTTCTGAAAAAAGGTGATGCAAAATGTGTGTCCTCTTCATTTAAATTATTGGTGTCACTAATATATTGGTCATGCAGTGTGGTCTGTTTACTAGACAGCTTCAAAAATCAAGTGTGATGAGGGGGATTCAGAAAATTGTGTAAAGGGGTAAATCAAGCCTGAAAATAGGGACATACCTCCAAAAATATGTACATCATATGCAGGGATAAATCATGCTGGAAAATAGGAACATTCCTCCAAAATAGGGACAGTTGATAGGTCTGAGCTAAGTTAGTCCTTTCAATCCAGTTCCCCAGTCTCAGTCATATGATCTAAACAGAAATTTCAGCAAAAAGGTTCCAGCAGACAATATGCAAACAAAAGCTTCTGTCTGTCTGTAACGGAGTATAATTTAAAATGCCCAGAAACAAGCCTTAAAAGAAAAAGGATATACATAATAACCCCTAGCAGAAGTCCTGTGTAACAGTGATCCATACAGCAAAGGCTTGATACTTAACAGCAGATTAAATCAAAACCTTCTTCGTCAAATACTCAGTCACTGCATAAGTTTACCAGCTACAAAAGCAACGTTTTTCTGTCATTTGCATCCTGTGAAATTCAAGGATGAATCAGCTTCAGAAGCTTTCTTCTTCACACCAGCATTCACTGTTACCTCCCTCTCTGTAGCTTCTGATCCCTTGCTCAGATCTTGACCACCAGTTAGTTTAGGTGTCAGTCCCAAGGCCGGATTAAGACGAAATTGGGCCTGATGCTGCAGAGCAAAAAGGGCCTATTTTTTCTCGGCATTGGTGCATGTACATTTGACACTCACCGTACATGTGCACTCAGACCAACCAAGAAGCCTTAATTGCTTGTGAGGCAACCATCTAGCCTTTATTGAACTTGAATAATAATAATGATGTGTCGATGTATTATTGTAACAACTTGAGATTAACATCAAGTGATGTAACATCAACATTCAATAGCAATTGTCTGAAAAGTGCATTTAATGCAGAAAAGAGTAAACCAGATCAACTTACCCTAGACTACCTAGGCATATTGTCACTCTTACTACTGTCCTAGTGCTGCTTACTTATATTGCTGTTTTTCGAGCCTTAGCAAGCGCGAATTCTTCAAGCGTGTCAGTGAAGTCAAGGCTGTGCAGTAGCTCATTCTCAATGCTCATAAGCGCCAGCATGCTTAGCCTTTCCTGCCTCATTGAGGACCGCAGCTCTCCTTTGACTATTCCCAACTTTGAGGAGCTCCGCTCACCAAAGGCATTGGACACCATCATGCACAGATAGATGCACAACCCAATCTCGACATTTGGAAATGTCTGAGAAAGATTCAACGATGACAAAAGCTTGTACATGGTAAGCTCTGCTGATTCGTTCACAGTCACTGGTTTCTGAGTGTGCATAAATGCAGCAAATTGGATCAGCTCAGCCTCAGTGTGTCTTTCAAGTCATCTGGATATGAGGAAATGAGATTCTTAGCTTTGTCCTTGATCTGCTCAATGCTCAATGATGTTAGCTCCGAGAGAAATCCAAATGATTTACAAATGTCGTCATACACCTTCATCTGCTTTTCCAATTCAGCTAACAGACTGTCGATCATGACCAGATACGTCTGAGTATTGAACGTTTCCCTTGGGCTGAGGTGTGCTTCGTCTGCAGCTTTTTCATCAGGCATTTGCTTATGGCCTCGACGCTGCTCAGCCTTGTATTCGCCGTGTTGAACCTTTTCGGTCGCCATCTGCTCATACACATCAAATCTGTCCCATGCAAACTGAACCATGTCGACCAGTGATGCCATCAAGCCAGTTGCCATATTCAGGCTGACTGTAGGATCTTGGAGGCTAATGCTCATACTGTTGAGATGGCCAAGGATATCGCTCCAGGCAGTCACCATAACTGCTGTCTCAAGTTCATCCATCCTGAGCGAAAATCCCTTGGCTTGATTTCTCGTATCTGCCTTCTGCTCCTTATCTGCCGCAAGCTCATCCAGGACTTCCTGAATGCTCTTCCACCCTTCTACCAGTGCTTTGACAGCATCTGCATGTTCACATCACCAGGTTCCAGGCAAACCCTTGAGTGTCAGCGTGCAGCAATTCTTTAGTTGCTGCCAGCGATATGTTGAGTCAAACAGGAATACATATAGTCCATTGACAAAATTGAAAAACCTGGTACTGCCACCGCAGCTTTCAACAGCCTGATCTCCTACCAGGTTTAGGTTGTGGTTGCAGCATGGAATAAAAGCGGTGTATTTACATTCTCACTTCACAATTGCCTGGACACCATTGTACCTTCCTGACATGTTTAATGCATTGTCATATGACTGGCCTCTGCAGTTAGCAATATCCAAGCCTTTTTCCTTCAGAAAGTTCAGAAGCATGCTAGCCATCTGCTCTGCCGTGTGTCTCATCATCATAGGCATGAATGTCAGGAACCGTTCAACTGGGCTCGACAGCAGAATGTACCGGATAACAATCGTTAGCTGATCGAGGTGTGATACGTCAGGTTTCGAGTCAATCGAGACAGAAAAATACTTCACCTCCTTGGCTTCTTTCAGGATGGTGTCCTGTACCTTTTGTCCCATGAGCTTCACCAGTTCCTTGTAAATTATGGATGACAAATAGGAAACGTGACCTTTCCCACAGTTTGCATACTTTCTAATATGGCTAGCTAGCAGAGTATCATACTCCGCCAACAGCTCAATGATGCCAAGGTAGTTACCATTTTGAGCGGAACCTATGATCTCATCCAAGCCCCTTATAGCAAGACCACGCTCAGCTAGGAATATCAGAACGTCGATGAGCCGCTTCAGAATCTGGCACCAGTAACACTGCTCTTCCTCAACCTGTTTGGTGGCTAGGTAGTCAACATGACCGGCCTCCCTCTGTCGGCTTGTGAAGGACAACATAGCCTCACGATGACCATCGCTGCTTTCATGCATTTTTATTCTGGATTTGCCTGCCCTCCAGTTGTCAAAATCAACAAAAGTGAACTTGGTCACTTGAACAGCACTGCCGCTGAACAACTTGCATGCAAAGCAGAACACCTTCCCTGTCGAGGGTGAGTAGCACAACCATTGTCTACAGGATTTTTCACCATTGAGCGAATGCGTGTGCACGAAGAAGGTCTTTGTGCATTGACGTTGGAATGGTTCGCCTGGGTATCATCTGGCACTCTCTTTAAACTTCGATTCAGTGTGTTGGCAGTCTTTTGGACCTTTCTTGGCCCAATATTCTCAAGTGTCAGTGTTGATTTCACCCCACTGCCCAAATCATTGGTGAAAGCCTCCAGCGTCGGCATTAGTGCTTCAGCGATAGCATATCCTTTCACCTCTTCTCTCACTGCTGAACTTTCCCGCTCTTTATTCTCTCTTGCCTCCACAGGTTCATCTTCCTTGGCCTGGTCTTCAGGAGCACTCGTACTCACAATCGCATCCGATGCAGACGATTGAGACGAAGATGCTTGTACTCAGAAATATGAACTCAGTTTTGCAATTTTCGCCAAAAGCTTTTCTTGTTCTGCTGCTTCTTTCCTTTTCTTTTTCACTTTATCCCATCCACTGAGTTGAGACCCCATAGCAAGCGTGCGTGAAACAGTACGAAAGATATCACAAAGTAAACTGTTTAACGTAAAATTGATAGCATTAACTTGAAATCTTCAGTTAATAATAAACACAACGACGTTATAGTTACGTCACAGCGCAAAGAATAATAGTAACTGTATAATAAGTAATCCTGTGTATAGGCGTCCGAAAGTTGGACTCCAAATTTCATTCTAAGAATTATTTTGAGGTTAATATAGCAAAGGAAAACTGTTTAGCTTCCGGAAAATTCTTGTCTGTTTTCATCTAGGCCTATTTCAGGAATGGGCCTAATGCTGCAGCATCAATAGCACCCACCTTAATCCGGCCCTGGTCAGTCCTATAATGGAAATCAGTGTTTCTTCAAACTCAGTGAAAAATTTTGTTCCAGCTGAAAAGTATCTTAAAGTGGCATATAAGACAATGAAGCATATTCTTCTTAATCTGCATTCTTTCATGGTTATTCAGAACTGAGCTCTTCACTCTCATGTGGCAGCTAAGTAGTCATTTTCTGTGAACATCTGATGCTCATCAAACTTACAGACCTTTTACCCAGCTTTCGCATATCATTTAGCATCTGCTCCTTCAAAGCAAGAGACTCCAGTCAGAGCAGGATACACCACTAGCGGTTTGACATGGAACTGGAATGTGACATAAAAATTATGTGCAGCTATTCAAGTTTAACAGGCTCTGTAGCAAGTCACACTATTTTGTGATCTGTTCTTTTATAAACTCTAAACAGTTATTTTCATCAACTTTCTCCAGCTCACACCCTTATTTTTTTCCTCTATGTGTGTGTCTCTTGCTGACGTCTGTGCGGTCATTGAGACATGGTTTAAAGCCATGGAGAGCACACCAACAGTGCTAGGTTATTATGCCTTCCACACATTTAGGCCAGCTACTTCACAGGCAGGGACTAAAGGTGGAGGTGTCTCTATTTAAATCAAAGATAAATATACTTCAAGGCTGGTCAAACAGGACAATGCACTTGAGCTGCTCCATGTTCAAATCAACATAGGCAAAATCCATTACCACTTCCTTGCAAGTTATAGGTCCCCCTCTATGACCCAAGAAACCCATATGTACCTTAAACTTATTAGAAACACTAGCCATCCAAACCCAGCCACCGGGGATGCACAAGCCAGTGCATTTCTTTGTGCCGGTCCCAAGCCCAGATGAATGGGGAGGGTTGCGTCAGGAAGGGCATCCGGTGTAAAATTTTGCCAAATCACACATGCAGACAACAGTACAGATATACATACAGGATTGGTCGGGGCCCGGGTTAACAATGACAGCCACCAGTACTGTTGGCCAACAGGGTGCTGGAGGAAATTGGGCTACTGTTGGCCGAAGGAGGAGAAGAGGGGGAAGGCATGCCCGAAGGCAGGTAAAGGCTAGGACTGTGATAGTGAGGGTTGGAACTTTGAATGTTGGCAGTATGACTGGTATAGGGAGAGAGCTAGCTGATATGATGTGTGTGCAAGAGACCGGACGGAAGGGGAGCAAGGCTAGGTGTATCGGAGGTGGTTTCAAATTGTTTTATCATGGTGTGGGTGGTTGGAGAAATGGCGTAAGCATTATCCTGATGGAACAGTATGCTAAGAGTGTTTTGGAGGTGAAGAGAGTGTCGGATAGAGTGATGTTTATGAAGCTGGAAATTGATGGTGTAATGATGAATGTTGTTAGTGCATATGCTCCACAAGTTGGGTGTGCGATGGATGAGAAAGAAACATTTTGGAGTGAGTTGGATGAAGTGGTGATGACTGTACCCAAGGGTGAGAGACTGGTGATTGGAGCAGATTTCAATGGGCATGTTGGTGAAGGGAACAGAGGGGATGAGGAAGTGATGGGTAGGCATGGTGTTAAGCAAAGGAATGCAGAAGATCGGATGGTAGTGAATTTTGCGAAAAGGATGGACATGGCTGTGATGAATATGTATTTTAACAAAAGGGAGGAGCATAGAGTGACATACAAGAGTGGAGGAAGATGCACACAGGTGGATTATATCTTATGTAGAAGGGCAAGTCTGAAGGAGATTGGAGACTGTAAAGTGGTGGCAGGGGAAAGTGTAGTTAGGCAGCATAGGATGGTGGTTTGTAGGATGACATTGGTGATCAAGAAGAGGAGGATGAGTGTGAAGGCAGCACCAAGGATCAAATGGTGGAAATTGAAAAAGGGTAATTGTGAGGTGATGCTCAGGGAAGAGTTAAGACAGGCACTGGGCGGCAGTGAAGAGTTACCAAATAGCTGGGTAACTACAGCAGAGCTAGTAAGAGAGATGGCTAGAAAGGTGCTTGATGTGACATCTGGAAAGAGGGAGGAGGACAAGGAGACCTGGTGATGGAATGAAGAAGTACATGAGAGTATACAGAAAAAGAGGTTGGCGAAGAAGAAGTGGGATTGTCAGAGAGATGAAGAAAGTAGACAAGAGTATAAGGAGATGAGGTGCATGGCAAAGAGAGAGGTGGCGAAGGCTAAGGATAAGGCGTATGAAGAGTTGTATAAAAGGTTGGACAGTAAGGAGGGAGAAAAGCACATGTACCGATTGGCTAGACAGAGGGACTGAGCTAGTAAAGATGAGTAGCAGGTAAGGGTGATAAAGGATAATGAGGGAAATGTACTCACAAGCGAGGAGAGTGTGTTGAGCAGATGGAAAGAGTACTTTGAGGGTCTGATGAATGAAGAGAATGAGAAGGAGAGAAGGATGATGTGCGGATAGTGAATCATGAAGTGCAGTGGATTAGCAAGGAGGAAGTAAGGATAGCTATGAAGAGGATGAAGAATGGAAAGGCTGTTGGTCCAGATGACATACCTGTGGAAGCATGGAGGCGTTTAGGCGAAATGGCAGTGGAGTTTTTAATTAGATTGTTTAATAAAATCTTGGAAAGTGAGAGGATGCCTGAGGAATGGAGAAAAAGTGTTTTGGTACCGATTTTTAAGAATAAGGGTGATGTGCAGAGCTGTAGTAACTACAGAGGGATTAAATTGATCAGTCACAGCATGAAGTTATGGGAAAGAGTAGTGGAAGCTAGGTTAAGAAGGGAGGTGATGATTAGTGATCAGCAGTATGGTTTCATGCCAGGAAAGAGCACTACAGATGCAATGTTTGCTCTGAGAGTGTTGATGGAGAAGTACAGAGAAGGTCAGAAGGAGTTGCATTGTGTCTTTGTGGATTTTGAGAAAGCATATGACAGGGTGCCTAGAGAGGAGTTGTGGTATTGTATGAGGAAGTTGTGAGTCTCAGAGAAGTATGTAAGAGTGGTACAGGATATGTACGAGGGTAGTGTGACAGCGGTGAGGTCTGTGGTGGGAGTGATGGATGTGTTTAATGTGGAGGTGGGATTACATCAAGGATCAGCTCTGAGCCCTTTCTTATTTGCAATGGTGATGGACAGGTTGACAGACGAGATCAGACAGGAGTCCCCGTGGACTATGATGTTTGCAGATGACATTGTGATCTGTAGTGAGAGTATGGAACAGGTGGAGGAGTCCCTGGAGAGGTGGAGATGTGCTCTAGAGAGAAGATGAATGAAGGTCAGCAGGACTAAGACAGAATATATGTGTGTGAATGAGAGGGAGGATAGAGGAATGGTGAGGATGCATGGAGTAGAGGTGACAAAGGTGGATGAGTTTAAATACTTGGGATCAACAGTTCACAGTAATGGTGAGTGTGGAAGAGAGGTGAAGAAGAGAGTACAGGCAGGATGGAGTGGGTGGAGAAGAGTGTCAGGAGTGATTTGTGACAGATGAGTACCAATAAGAGTGAAAGAGAAGGTCTACAAGAGGGTAGTGAGACCAACTGTGTTATTTGGATTGGAGACAGTGGCATTGACAAAAAGGCAGGAGTCAGAGCTTGACATGGCAGAGTTGAAGATGTTAAGATTTGCACTAGGTGTGATGAGGATAGACAGGATTAAGAATAAGTATATTAGAGGGTCAGCCCAGGTTGGAAGGTTTGGAGACAAAGCCAGAGAGGCAAGATTATGTTGGTTTGGACATGTGCTGAGGAGGGATGCAGAGTATATTGGGAAAAAGATGCTAAGGATGATGTTGCCTAGGTAACAGGAAGAGAGGAAGGCCTAAGATAAGGTTTATGGATGTGGTGAGAGAGGACATGAAGGTAGTTGGTGTGACAGAGCAAGATGCAGAGGACAGGAAGAAATGGAAACAGTTGACCTGCTATGGTGACCCCTAACGGGAGCAGCCAAAAGAAGAAGAAGAAACACTTACCATCCAACTCAATACCATATTCATGGGTGACATTAATTACCCCACTATTAACTGGGAATCCTGTATGACACCAAATGTACAAGCACAGACATTTCTGGATTTTTTTAAACACAAACTTCCTGGAACAGACAGTCAATACACCAACAAAGGGTGCAACCATTATGGGATCTGGTCCTCACTAATATGGGAGAATGCTGCACACCCCCAACTGTAATGCCTTCCCTGGTAAATTCAGACAATAAAATGGTCTCCTTTAAAGTAAAAATAAAACCTGGACCCCCACCTAAACCTAGAATATTCAGGAACTATTCTAAAGCTAACCTGCTATTAAGTGAGAACCTGGCAAAATATCAAGCCCCCATAAACCCTGAGAACACTGCTGTCTATGCAGAACTGTTCACATAAACTGTGTACAAACATGTTAATAGCTGCATAGATGCAGCTGTACCCACCAGGAAAAACTACAGAACTAACTCAAAAAACAAGCCACCCTAGTGGAATCACAAAATCAATAGGCTGTATAACAAGAGGAAGAAAATCATGGCAAAAATTAGGAAGTGCAGCAGCCAGCAGGATAAAAGCACTCTCATCAAACTAAACAAACAACTCGGAGGATAAAGTCTACCAAAGTCACACTTGAGGTAAGTCTGGCCTCCCAGGCCAAGGACAACTGCAAAGCATTCTTTAGTTATGTCCACAACCTCAAAGGCAATACACAATTGTGTGCAGAGCTCATTGTAAATGGAGCCACCTATACACTGCCAGAAGACATAGAAAACCTCCTGGCTGATAAATTCAGCTCCAACTTTATCCCTCTCCCCCCCTCAACCTTCCTTCAGGTAATATCATCAAATATAAATCCCCACTATCACTAGGGAACAGGTCCTTAATGCTCTCTCTAAGATTAAGAACACTGCATCAATGGGCCCAGACAATATCTCAGGATGCCTTCTAAATAGCATGAAACATGACCTATCAGGGCCTCTGGAATTACTATTTAACTGTAGCCTCCAAACAGGTTTCATGCCTCATGAATGAAGAAAGGCAACAGTCATCCCTCTGCACAAAGGTGGCCCATCTACAGACCTTGGAAACTACAGACCCCTAAGTCTCACTGGTCTTATATGTAAAGCCATGGAAAGAATTATCATAGTGATGATCACTAGAGATATAGTAAACCTCCAGACACTGGACCCAACCCAGTTTGGTTTCATCAAGGGCAAATCATGCTTACTCAACCTGGTAACTTTTTTGAGAAGGTCACCAAAGCAATAGATGAGGGCAAAATTGTTCACACTGCCTACCTTGACCTGGCCAAGGCATTTGACACAATATTCCCACTTAGGCATTGTTGATAAACTCAAGAGGTTAGTTGGAAGCCCGTATGTCACCCGGTGGCCAGCCAACTGGCTCACAGACAGGACCCAGGAAGTTAGAATTGAGGAGTCCACCTCTACAAAGAGGCCAGTCACAAGTGGAGTCCCTCAGGGATCAGTCCTTGGACTGCTCCTTTTTGGCATTTATTCTCAGAAGTCAAGGCCAATGTCAGTGGTCTGTGTCTGACTAAATTTGCAGATGATTGCAAATTAGGAGCTGTGATTGAATTTCACACTGACACAAATGGTCTCCATGAGGGGCTGACACAGACTAACAACTGTTGTCAGAGCTATGGACTAAAACTAAATGCCAAGAAATGCATAATAGTATCCTTTGGGAAATCATCCATCCCTGGTAACTATCATATTGACAACACACCCCTTAGAGCTGACCAAGCAGTCAGGGACTTGGGGACATAGACAGTAATCTAGCCTTTGACCATCATGTGTCTACAGTGGTGAGGAAATGATTCTATACTGCACAACTTATAAACAAAGGTATGGCATCTGAGTTCAAGGAAGTCATTCCACTGTATTCAGCATTCATCAGACCTATCACTGAGTACAGTGCCCCCTTTGGTATGTACCTAACCAGGCATATCCAACAATTGGAATGTCCACAGAGGTTCCTCACTAAAAGAATACAGAGCATAAGCAAAATGTCCCATGCAGACCGCCTCAAGGCCCTATCCCTGTATTCTGTCTCCTACGGGCTTTTGAGGGGAGATCTATGCCTGGCATACAGGGCATTGTCAGACCCCACTCTGAACCTCCTGCACATCCACAAAACAAACAGCACCAGAATTACCCATTCTAAAGACTTAAACCTTGCCTGTGATATAAATAGGTCCTGCTGGAGAGATAGGTATGTATCCCAGAGACTACCATGTCTATGGAACAGGCTCCCTATCCATGTGAAGCACATTTCCTTCTTAACCCAATTCAAGTGCAACTTGGACAATTGGATGGGAAACCGGAAATTCATCCCTGGTTTGGCACCTATGTCTCTAATGGACACAGGTAACCTGTAAATGGTTCATCTCCCAAACCCCTGCTTACACTTATCAAGGATATCAGAACTTGTCAGAAACTTGGGATGTATGACTAGATTTAAAAAGGTCCTTGTGGTCATTAGTCTAGTAAACACCTGTAAACCTATAATTCTACTATCCCTAACAGAAGTTAAAATATTAAAAAAAATGCGTTTTAACTGGACTGGTTATACTGCTGATGTTTCTGAATGGTCATATTGTCACCAGTTATTATTGTCAATTTAGGAGCTATAGTTGTGTTCCACCCTAGTCTCCAAGTCTGTGACTCACATGTTGTGGACCTTATTTTTTTAAAGAGTTCCAGTGAAATCATAGCATCTAAGTATTCCACAGGTTCATAGATTAGTACTGTGCTAACTACCCTTGTGGGCCATTTTAAGCCTAGCCAATTACCCCTTGTGAGAATCAAACCCTGCATCTTGTGTTTGTAAGGTAAACACATTAACCATTATGACAACTTCCTTCACTTTAGTGTTCCTAATTAGGATTTTAGCTATAAGAGCTTAAAGCTTCTTATTTACTCTGTAAATCTCTGTCAGTATCAATTCTAGGATTCTATGGAAGCCTTTTACACATCTCAAATTGGAGACTGTTGCCACAAAGCAGGTTAATTTGGGATTATCTAACCCATGTCTTTCCATGTGCTCAGTTACATATTGACCATCTTGCCATGCCTCCTACCATTCTTACACTGTTCTGAACAGGACATTAATGAGCTAGTGGAGATCAAAAACATATACAGACAAAAATTATTGCCTTTTCCAAGCAATGTAAATGCTTTATTAACATATTTTTAGTTTGAAATACTGGGCAAACCCCATGTATTGTGCACTTATTTTGGCACTGATTGCAGATACAACCATTTTATAATTATACATTTATACAATATAAATAAACTAGCCTCATATCATACTTCCAGTGCTTAGTTTCAATTATCAGTAAAGAATAGTTGTGTAAAATCTTACTATAACCATAGATGTTCTCGTCTACATGCTGTAGTATTTATCACATATGGAGGGGAGTTCGCCTCCAGCTAACTCGTACGTCCAGCCAGTATACAAAAGACTACATGCTACTGCTAGGTATGTGTGACACCACACATCCTCTCTCGTACATCGGTCATAAATGAATGTCAGGTATAAAGCGGACGTCCGCACGCACCAACCTCAGAATTGAATGCTGCCAAGCACCAGCCTGAGCCTAGGTGAAAAACATGTCACCATGAAAGACATGCAAGCATCAGGGTGAAGGGGGGTTAGCAATACTGCAGCATATAGAAGAGAAGGACATCTATGGTTATGGTAAGATTTTACGCAATTATTCTATGTCCTTCTAGTCATATGCTGCGGTATTCATTGCATATGGGAGAATGCCAAAGCTCATAGGTTCATAGGTGTGTACTAGGCTAATGGCCCTTTACAAGCCTAGCCATAGGATTACCCTGGCATCATGCCACCCGACCTTAGTTCCCAGTGCCTCTGTCGAGTAGAGCCACTGGAATTATCCCTGAGATGAAGTTTCTATTTCCCATTCACTCATCAAGATTTCTCTTGAAGAGGGTCAGCGAGATACTCTGCTTGACATGTATGGGAAGTCTAGTCCATAGCATGGGCAGTCTCTGTCTTATGAACCTGTCCCTCCAGTACGTTCTGTTGATTGTGGTAATGAGGTTGAGGTCTCTGGAACATGTGGTGCGGAGGGATTGGGATTTCTTTAGATGTAGCATTTCTAACAGAGCTGGGTCAGACATGGCTTTGTAAGTCAAGCAGAGATCGCCTCTAAGTAGGCGATATAAGACAGAGAATAGTTGGAGTTTTTTGAGTCTGTCCATATAGGACAAGCATTTAAGGCCTAGGATCCTCTTTGTGAGGTACTTTTACGGCCTCTCCAGTTGTTGCAGGTGTCAAGTGAGGTACATGCCAAATGCGGCATTGTACTCGATGACTGGCCTAATGAGGGAAGAGTAGAGGGAGACAATGACCTCTTTCTTCCTGGATGCAAAACCCTTAGTAATGAGATGTGCCACATAGAAGGACTTTCTGAACACAGTGGCAATGTGGTGATCAAAAGAGAGGTTGCTGTCAACGTGTGTTCCCAGATCTCTTATAACGCCCTCTGTGTTCAGTGGACTACCATCAATGTAGTAATTCATGGGAACCGGGTTTTTTCCCAAAGGGGATGACAACACATTTTTTGGCATTGAGCTTAAGGCCATGGTTCTGACACCAATTGGTCTCAGTGATGCCATTCTGTAGGATGTCAACATCACTTGGGGATTAAATAGCTCCCAACTTGCAATCATCTGTGGTCTTTGTCAGCCAGAGTCCCTTTATGTTTGCCTGGACTTCAGAGAAGTAGATACCAAACAGGAGAGGACCCAGGACCAAACCCTGTGGGACTCCACTCATGACTAGTCGGTAGTCTGACTTGGAGTCAGCTATTTTCACACTGTGGGTTCTATCTGTGAGCCAGTTTGCAACCCACCTAGTGATATAGGGGTTGATGCCTAGCGTAGTGCATTTTTCTATGATTCCTGAGTGGGGAGTGGTATCAAAGGCCTTGGCCAGATCAAGGTAGGCTGTATGAACCACCTTGCCTTCATCCACAGCTCTGTTGACTGATTCAAAGAAGTTGACCAAGTTGAGCAGGCATGATCTACCCTTCACAAAACCAAACTGTGTGGGATCCAAAGTTTGGAAGTTCCCTATATCCTTGTTTATTCGGTCCATGATGACGTGTTCCATAGCTTTGCATATCAGACTCATTAGGCTAATGGGGCAATAGTTTCCAGGGTCTGTAGTCGCTCCTCATTTGTGGAGAGGGATGACTGTAGCAGTGCACCATTCGGTAGGGACAAAGCCTGAGGTGAGGCTGTGATTGAACAGGGCACACAGGTGAGGTGCCAGTTCACTCTGTAGTTCATGTAGAACACAGCCAGACATATTGTCAGGTCCCATAGAAGCTGTATTCTTGGCCTTGGGCAGTGCTGTTTTAACCTGTGCAGCAGTAATACTAGGTGCCTGGCAATCTACTGGTATTGTGATTGGTCCTTTTGGGGAGAGGAGTAAAGTTGACACTGAATCTGTCGGCCAATATATTGGCAATATCTGCTGGCTCAGTATAGGAGGTACCATTATGCAGTAGCTCAGAGCAAATCTGGGTATTGCAGTGGCAATTCTTTACATAACTATAGAAGGCCTTGTGGTTGTCTTTACTATCTGCTGCAATTTTGTTTCCATAGCTAGTTTTAGAGGATTTGATGAGGAATCTCAACTTTTTGTTGAGGCTGATAATGGAGTTTTTGCAGTCTTGGGACTTCACATTATTCCACATCAGTTTCCTCCTTTTGTTGTAGAGTTTGTTTATGGCAGGGGACCACCACATTGGCTTCCTTTTTTTTTTTGGAGGAGAGCATCTTGGTTCTATTGGGTATGGCGAGATCCATGCATTTATGTACGTGTTCATACAGTGCATTGGTGTATAATTCGGGGTTCATGCCACTATTCTCCATTTGCATGGGTGCCGTGAAGTTAACCACCTCTGTTTTTAGGAGCCCAAAGTTAGCTTTGGAGAAGTTTTTCATGTTGGTTAACTTTGTTGGGGGTGGGAGGGATGTGGATTTCCAAGGTGATTAGTTTGTGGTTGGATCTAACCAGGGAGGAGCTGACTATTGGTGTAGAGCAACGGTTGCCCATGTTTGTAATGACCAGGTCAAGGATGTTACTACCTCTAGTTGGGGTAAGAATGAACTGGTCCAGGGCATTGGAATTAATGAACTCCAGGAAACGTTGGGCAAGTGTATCGGTACACGAGTAGTTTTCCCAGTTAATGGAGGGATAGTTGAAGTCGCCTAGTATGAGAGTGTTAGGTTGGACCCTAATATTTTCCAGGGTGCTTAGGAACATGGAGTGTGGGTCTTGGGACATGGTTGGGGACCTATAGCAGGCTAAGACCTGAATCACTGTTTTACCCAATGTTAGCTGCACCTGAAGTATCTCTGATGCATTATGTTGGGCTACCAGTCTGGAGGTGTGTGCATCCTTTATGAATATGGAAACACCATTGCCTTTGGAGCTCCGTCCAAGTTCTGGGGCTGAAAGGTGTGGAAAGAGTTATAGCCTGGTAGTGTAGGGGTGCTTTCTGCTGCCTTGAACCAGGTCTCTGTTACAGCACAAATGTCGATGTTCTCCATTTTAAGAAGCGCTTCAAGCGAGTGCATTTTGAGATTTAGACTTCTAGCATTGAGCAGCATGACCCCCAGATTGCATTTGTTTGTAGCTGTTACAGTGGTAATTCAGTCTTTGGAACACCACCTAAAAAAAGACACTATAGGGGTGGCAAGAGCCTTGGCCAGTATCCAGAAGCCCAGGGGTGACAGATGCAGACCATCTCTGGCAAAGCATTGAGGTCTGTCAATCATGTCATCCCAGGCAGAGAGATATTGGATCCCCTTAGAATGACTCCAGAAACTTCACCAATTGTTGAAATCAATCATTTTCTGCTTGTACTGTGGTATAATTCTGGGTGATGGTAGGATGCTGCTCAAGGCTAGGGTCATACCCACCTGAACTACATAATCCGAAAGCTCCTCCATGTCTCTTTTCATGTAGTCCAGGGAGGTACGTCTCAGGTCATTTACACCCATATGTACAATGACTGAGTCATAGTTCTACCTGTTGTTGAGGGACCTGAGTGTGTGCATTATGTGGTGGATCCTGGCACCTGACAGGCAGCTGTTACTTTCTCCTTATTCAACCTAGTGAGTGGGGCATCAGTGTACCTCAGTATTGAGTCACCTATCACTAGTGTGTTTGGCTTGCTGTTTTGCTTAGGGGCTTTGGTTGAGTGGCACTCTGTTCAGGAGAGTTATGTGTCTCGTGACTAGTGTTGTGCTGCGGTGGTCAAGTGCATTTCTGCCTTGGAGGTCTCTGCTGGTTGGGTAGATTTTTATTGAGAGCCTCTGGGAAAGTGGGTGTGTGGTTTGTGTTTTATGTGAAGGCAGTGTTGGTGTGTGTTCTGGAGGGCTATATGTTCCATGTGGTGTGGCTCAAGTGTTGACCTTCTCCTCTTGGCCAGCTATTCCGATCTTGGCTGGTGAGTGCGTGGCTTCCAATTTGGATATCTAAGTGCATCTCTCACAAGTCTGAGTGTTGGGAGGTAAGAGGAGAGGGTTATCAGTGTACATGAGGCAGTTGCTACATTGCCTCAGGATGCCTAGGTTCACCAGGTTAATAGGAGAAAGCACAGGGAACTGACTTTTAGACATGCCTGGAGGGGTGGGCATTAATAATAAGTACTGGATCTGTTTTCTTGTAGAACGTTTAGTGCTGGAAGCACTTTTGTGTGCTACAATAATTGCTGCAAGAAGTCTGGTAATGTGCTAGACTAATAAGCTAGTAAAAGTGCAGGAGAGGAGAGAACTAGTAGATCTAAGGGAAAATTTGAAGAGCAGACTTTGGCACTGCTCAGATGCTTACAAACAGTCCTGGATACAGCAAGTCTGTATGTGGACTAGACTTGTTACAGGAAAGGCAGGAACCAAGCACAAATGCGGACTTTTAAATCAGAAAGATGAGAGAGATGGAAAAACTGCCCAAACCGCCAATAAACTACACTTTCTGGGCCAGAAACCACTCTTCTTGTGGTAGATAGGCTACTTAGTGCTTACCACTCCCACTGATAAGCTAGAATGCTTCCCTGCAACACAGAAAGGCTTGGGGAGCTCAGAAGCTTACAAACAGTCCTGGATACAGCAAATCTGTATCTGGACTAGACTAGTTACAGGAAAAGTGGGAAACAAGCTCAAACGTGGGCTTTTAAACCAGAAAAGTTGAGAAAGATGGAAAAACTGCCCAAATGGCCAAAAACTACAGTCTCTGGGCCAGAAACCACTCCTTTTGTGGTAGATAGGCTACCTAGAAGTTATCGCTCCCACTGATAAGCTAGAAGGCTTCCCTCCAACACAGAAAGGTTTGGGGGGCTCAGAAGTTTACAAACAGTCCTGAATACACCAGATCTGTATCTGGACTAGACTAGTTACAGGAAAGGCAGGAACAAGCTTAGAATTTTTTTTTCAACAGAAAGGGAGCTAAAACAGCACTAAAAACAATTCAAGTGCAGTGCAAGCTAGCACACTTCAGAGTGTAGCAATATTAGAGCAAATACAGTTTAAATAAATGCAATTTATTCAAACTGTATTCTGAACTGAATTCAATTATTGTTTTATTAAACTCTGAAGAGTTAAAAAGTGCCAAAAAATATACTTGTCAGCTGAGAAGCACACTCATTCAAAACACAAATAGATTCTAGCATTTTTTTTAGTAAAGTGGAACAGAAGATAATTCAAAGTTAAGACCCTAAGTGGGTTGGCCTTCTCAAATGTTCTTTCTGTGTTATGTAGAATGGGCTAATGACACTAGACTGGGAGGAGTGTCCCAGATCAAATGTACAGTATGGGCGGGCAACTGCAAAGCCACCAAGTATAAGAACAAGACACCAATAGGGAGGGCAAGTGGGAAACGATTACAGCTAGTAGCTGTAGCCACTAAATGAAAGTTTTAAACAGATAAAGGAGTAAGGAGACTCTAGAGAATGCTTTTAAATGCAAAACAGATAAAGGAGTAAGGAGACTAGAGAATGCTTTTAAATGCAAACCAATCAGTTATATGATACCTGACTAGAACACAGAAACCTCACAAAAATGTACAGAAAAGCACAGATAGAGCACTCACAAACAGAAAATACAACTCACAGAATGAAAAGTAGTTTACAGTTAAGTAATTCAGTAAAAATGCAATTAGAGTAATGAAACAGGATCTAGCAATGAAAAATACAGTTAAAACAGTATAAAACAGTACATAAATTCAGTGAAACAATAAAAAAAGCTTTATAACAGTGCAAAATGTAATAGATTAGCTGTATAGTTAAAGTGCCATGCTTGGGAAAGCTGGGGAGGATGAGGAGCAGAAGCTTTTTCTACAAAGCCATGTAGAATAGCCCTAGAAAAAGCAACCCTGGATTTGGAGATGACATCTAGTTTATAATGTTTGGTGAAGGTATGAACAGAGGACCAGGTGGCTGCCTTCAGGATAGAGCAAGTGTTTAAACCTTTAAAGAAGGCCCCAGAAGAGGAAACTGCTCTAGTGGAGTGTGCCCTCACTGGAGAAGAAAGGCTCTTTCCATTGGCTGAGTAACAGAAAGAGATAGCTTTAGAAATCCAAGAAAGAATAGTTTGCTGGGAAACTGGCTGACTAGGGCCCTTGGGTAGTAGGACACAAACAGGCATTCAGATTTTCGGATAGATTTGATTTTATCCGGATAGTATCTTAGTTTTCTGTACACATCCAAAGAGTGCAGGATTCTCTCACTTTTATATTGAGGGGAAGGAAACATGGCTGGAAGATAGTCTGGTTAAGGGATAACTCAGTGACCACCTTAGGCATAAAGGAAGGGTTGGTATGCAAAGAAACCCTATCCTTATGGAAAACTGTGAAGGGGGATTAGACATCAAAGCTTGCAGATCAGAAATCCTTCTAGCATATGTAGTGGCCATGAGCAAAACTGTTTTCCATGTGCAGTGTTGCAGGGAAGAGGAGCTTGCTGGCTCAAAAGGTGCCAACATAAGGTTCTCTTACACAAAGTTGAGATTCCAAGGGGGAGGAACTGGTTTCCTTGGTGATCTAATATGAAGGACGCCTTTAAGGAAAAGTTTCACATCTAACCTTGAGGCTAGAGGGGGAGACTTAGGTAGACAAGCTGAGATAGCTAAAAGATGAGCCTTCACTAAAGTGTAGGATGGGCCACCTTTCATCAGTTCACACAGATAAGACATAACCACTGGGACACCCACCAACAGTGGCTGTATATTCTTCTTGTGACACCAGATTCATAAGTTGGTACTAGGCTATCGGGCCTAGGGCCTATACAAGCCTAGCCATAACAATTCCCTGGCTATTTCTTCCCACAGTATTTACTTCCCTAGACCCCTGTGTAGCAGGGCAACTGACGTGATCCCTGGGGTGAATTTCCTATCCCCCATCCAATCATCAAGGTTCCTTTTGAAGAGGGCCAAAGAGGCGCTCTGCTTGACATGTATGGGCAGTCTATTCCAGAGTCTGGGGAGTCTCTGGGTCAGGAACCTATCCCTCCAGCATGTTTTGTTCATTGTGATGACAATGTTTAGATCCCTGGAAAATCATTTCCATTTGGAAACATAGAATTTCCTAGTAGTGGGTTTTCTGGTCTCCTGCAGACCTTGGAGCACATCCTCTGAAAGTAGGTGTCTAAAAGGACTCAAAATCCTATCACCCACAGAGCCAGGTTCAGAGTTGACAGCTGTGGCTGTATCAGAGGTCCCTTGTCCTGTGTGAGTAGATCCATCCTGTGGGGTAACTTGTGATGATTGCCCCAGCTAGGTGCAGAAGAGGGAACCAGTGCTGCCATGGCCAAAAAGGAGTTACCAGCAAGATTTGTAGTTGATCCTGCTGAATATTCAGTAGGACCTTTTGTAGGGGAGGTAAGGGGGGAATGCATACAGAAACATCCCCTTACAAGAAAATGATAGTGTGTCCACCTTCTATTCCAGGGGGGGGGGGTAGAACCCTATTGCAAAATTTTGGAAGTTGTCTCTTTATGGGGGAGGCAAAGAGATCTACCTGAGGAGTACCCCAAAGATGGATCAGGTCCAGAAATACATCCCTAAGTAACATCCATTCATGGGACTGGGTCATTGACCTGCTTAATGTATCTGCCACTACATTTTGAGCCAAGTGGAGGTAAACTGCCTGAAGGGAGACTTGGCTTTGAAGGGCCAACTTCCAGGCATATAGGGCCAGTCTGCATATGAGGTAAGACTTTGTTCCCCCTGCTTGTTGACGTACCACATAACAGTGGTGCTGTCTGTGAACCACCTCAGCACCCCTGGAATAAGCTTGGGTTTGAAGATTTTCAAGGCAAAAATCAGGGCTCTCATTTCTTTTATGTTGATATGTTCCTTTGCCTGTGTGGGAGACCACACATCTGTGACCCACCAGGATTTTTGAGTTGCATCCCAGCCTATTTTTGAAGCATCCATGAATAACTCTATGGAGGGGAAGGGGGCTGTAGGGGGAGACCAGGGTTTTTGGTTACCTGAAATATCCACCAATCCAACTCCTTTTTTATGCATAGTAGGAGTGGAATCATGAAATCCAGGGAGTGGGAGTGTTGCATCCAAAGAGTCTTTAGAAACCATTCAATTTTTTTCATGTGCTGTTTGGCCAAGGGGAGCATGGGGATAGTACATGCCATGAACCCCAAAAGGTGCACAAAGTCCCTAACAGTCATAGAGGGGAATGGTAAAATGCTCTGGAAGTAAGAGATGAGGAACAGCATTTTTTTCCATGAGTAGGAAAGCTAGTATCTTGTGTGTTGCAACCCAGAAAAACATGGTCTTGTGAAGGGGTCCAGAAGGGAAATGGTGAAGGAAAGAGACTCCTGAAGTAGGTCTGGTGATTGAGCTTGGATAAGGAGTGCCTCTAAATAAGGGAAAATCTGAATTCCCTGCAGGCTGCAAAATGCTATGACAGGAGCCAAGCATTTTGTGAAGACCCTTGGTGCCATAGAGAGACCAAAGGGCACAGCACAGAACTGAAAATGAGAGGAAGCAAAATAGAAACTTCCTGAACTGAAGGTGAATGGAGATGTGAAGATAAGCGTCTTTGATGTCCAATGACACCATGAAAGCTTGGGGAAGAATTAGAGGAAGAAGAGGGCAAAATCAACATCTGAAAGGATGGGACTTTCAGAAAGTTGTTTAGGTGTGAAAGGTCCAGATTGGGTCTCCAGGGGCTATCCTTCCTTGGAACCAAAAACATCCTGGAGTAGAAACCTTTCCCTTGTTAAGCAGAAGGGACCTCCTGAATAGTTTTCTGAGAAACAAGATCTGAAATTACCTGAGGGAAAAGGGCCATTTGGTCCTTTGATGGTTGTTGGATGCCTCCAAAGGAGGGATAGGTTTCCCAAACCATAAAATATCTTCTCTGGATGATGGAGAGGACGTGAGAGTCCTGGGTGATCCAACTTCAAGTCGCAAGACAGAGAGAAAGATGAAGGGACAGGGGAGTGGATGGCCCTAGTGGCAGGTAGTCACAGGCTACCATGTTTAGACTGGAACTGAAAGGGTTGTTGTTGAAGAGGAGTGGGTGAGGTAGATTTGGAAGAAGCTTGTTTCCTAGGTCCTCTTTTGGTATTTGAAAAATGGGGCATGACAGGGTTCTTAATAAAGGCCATCTTTGTAGGATAGGTCATTTGGAACCTGGGAACAGAAGAAACCAAGATATGCTTCAGATCCTGCAGCTCCTTACCTTTCTCCTGTAAGGATTTGAATAGTTCTGCAGCCGAGTTACCAAAGTTTTAGTATCCAGTGAGGCATCCATGCGTTTGGTCTTAAAGTCAACAGGCAGGGTTTGTAACCTGAGCCAAGAATATATCCTTAATACTGACCCAGAGGCCGCAGCTCTAGCAGAGGCATCTGCAATATATTAACTACACTTGATGGAATGCCTCGTAATTTAGGCAGAGGAGTTAAGAATGGCAGCTAGTTTTGCCTTGGTTGGAGAAACTGGAAGCTCAGTAAGGAGTTTTCCTGCATCAGGAAGGAGACCCAGAGAATATTTGGCCATGTGAATCTGATAATTAATTGCCCCAAAGGCCAGGTCAGCAGAGGTGTAAACCTTCTTTCCCAGTCTCTCCATAACCTTGCTCTCTCTATCAGAGGGCAGTAAGGAGGTAAAGGGCTATAACTTGAAGGTCTTGTCAGCCAAGATGGAAATGGTAGCTGGGTCTGCAGATGGAGCTTTAAACAGGAACTTAGCATCCTCAGGTACATTACAGAATCTGTCTGGGAGCTTGGGAGCAGGGGGTTGTAAATCTAGTCACTTGGAAGCAGCAGTAAATATATCCAGGAACACAGGCAGGACTGGAGGAATAGCAGATGGTGACGGAGAATCCCACTGCAAGAGGTGATAATACCTCTTTTGAATATCTGAGACTTGGCAGCAGTCCCATTTGAAACATTCTTTCATTTTTTGGATAGTTTCTACAAAGGAAATATCCTCCCCAGGGGAATCTGTACTATTAGATTCCTCTTCTGGGGAGGCATACCCTAGGGGTGAAGCTATCTGGGTGGAATAGGCCAATGAGACAACATCAGAGGATTCCTCCTTATCGGAAGAGGAATCTGCAGCTGTCCTTTTGAATGTAGTGGATGGATGAAAAAGACTGCAAAGGGACAGAGGAAGGTGAGGACTGGCACTGAAAAGGCTTTTGGAAAAAACCTGCCAGTCAGGGGGGTATTCTGGAGGAGCAGAAGCCACATGTTTAGTCTTCACGTTTTTCTTTATGGGAGTTTCCATGTGATGGAATGTAGGACCAGACGTCGACCTACATTCAACTATGTCAGTAAGCACATCTTCATGCACAGTGATTTGAATGATGCCCTGAGGACCCTTGGAAATAATGAGCCATGGTTCCCCCTTTTCACCGGAATCAGATGTCTGCAGTTCCCTCTTGGATGTGCTGGTAGACTCCTTCGGGCCTTCCTTGGTACCTTCTGAAGAGACATCCACTGACTCTGGAACAACCTCTGGGCCTACATCAGCCTCAAGAGGGATGCCAGAGAAAGAGAGGGCACAGCTGGTAGATCAGGCCGAGATTTCTTAGCCTTTTTAGTTTGTGGCTTGCCCGAGGGACCCAATGTCACCTTCATCTCCCGTGCTAGGCACTTAAGACGCTGGTTCTCTAAGTACAATTTAAGCAAAGCTATATGGTTCCTAAGAGTTTTGGGAATTAATTCTTTACAAATATCACAGGCGGTATTGGTCATGGTCTGGGCCTAGACAGAACAAACAAAGGTCGTGGGTGTCTTAATGTGAAATCGGCCTTCCACACTGACACTTGCCCTTCCGGGTTGAAATGAAATCAAGAGCCAAGTACAAAATCCCAATGGTGCACCACGGACTGTGAATAAATCCAATAAGTTCAATAAAATTAATAAAATTTAAGTCTTTTATTTGATATAACGAACAGCAAACAAAGGTGAGCGCTTTCACGTCATACAGACGCTTCTTCAGACCTCAATGATATTCAGTTTGGTTTACTTCTTATATACAGAAAGCTAAATGCCTTGTTAACATAATTGGCTCTATGGCATAAAATGAATTAAAGTGCTAGTGCTAATTATTACGAAAAACCAATAGGTATATGATTAATACAAAGATTTAATATCTATGATTAAAAAAGTATACAAAACCCCACACATTTTGTTTTGCCTTCTTTCTTGATGCCCAATGAAATACCTATACATTTAATAATATAAACACTAATATTTAAATATTAATATGTTAAAATGTTAAAAAGCAAAAAACATTAAAACACACATGAACTCTAACCAACCAGTGTGCTATCTAAATTCAAATGGCTAAAATAATTTAATCTGATGTTAGTGTTTGAGAGGCCTAGAGGTTAGGAAAGGCTTCAGGGTTATTTTCTCATTGAGCCCATGTTTGTGTGACTGTAGCCTCAGAATCCATTTATTTTCTAACTCTTCTGTGTGATTCTTCACGTTCCCTAACCTGTTGCTTCTCCTTACTAGTTCCAATGCTCTAAATTTAAAACTATGTGCAGATCCCTGTTCCATTATGTGGCACGCTAGAGCATTTGTATCATTCTCTTTATTGACTGCATATATATGTTCTCTGATGCGCTCACGTAAGGTTCTATTGGTCTTGCCCACATAGAACTTGTCACATAACTGACACTGTGCCAGATATACTAGGTCCTTGGTTCTGCAATCTGCATATCCTTTAAAAACATAGACCTGACCTGTAACTGGATGTTCAAAGGTATCATTGCCCACTATGTACTTGCACTGGTTACAAGTGCGACAAGCAAAGGTCCCTTGCCTTTGTGACTGAACCAATTTCTTTCCTGTATGTTCATAGCACAGTAGTCTTTTTAAAGACTTCATGTTCCTGTATGTTATACTTGGTCTATCATCCACTAACTTTTTGATCTTGTCATCCATTAATAATAACTTCCAATTCTTTTCTATTATTGTTTTGATCTGGTTATTTCTATTGGAAAAAGGAATGATCAGTCTATTTTTCTTTTCTCTTTGTGTGGATGTTGTCTCCATGTCATTTCTATTCGCTCTATGAAAAAATGGTTTACCTTTAGATGTTCTTAATTCACTAGAGGTGGTTATGATCTTTTTCACTTCATCTTTTCTATATCCTCATGCTGTAAAATTGTCAACTAATGTCGTTTGTTGTTCAGCAAAGGCTGTATCTTGGGTGGTTAATTTGGAAGCTCTAAGTGTCTGGTTTTTTACAATGTTGGAATATATATGTTTCGGGTGCATGCTATCGCGGTGTAGGAGGTTGTTTCTCCAGATGGACTTTTTAAAAATCTCAGTATTTATTCCATTTGGTCCCTTGGTTAACTTAACATCAAGAAAATTAATTTCAATTAATGAGAAAGTATCTTCAAATGCCAAAAAATCTGTTGTACCATTCAGATACACAATGAAATCACAAAGTTCACTCTCAGTCCCCCTCCATACAAAAAACACATTGTCCACAAACCTCCCATAGTATTTTATAGAGTCAGTGTATATCGTATTGTTGAGCACATACATATCCTCCCAATATGCCAATACCAAATTGGCATAGGAGTTTGCACAGGGAGTGCCCATAGCTACTCCCTTTTGCTGTAAGAAATAACTATCTTCGTGCAACCATACATTGTTTTCCAACACCATTTCTAATAGCAGCATCCATTGTATTATTCTATCATTGGTAATTCCCTTTTCCAACAAGTACAATCTCACATATTCTATACCTGTGCTATTGGGTATCGAAGTAAACAACGATTTCACATCAAGTGTTACAAAGATGTCACTTCCCTCAATGGGTGTGTGTCTATCAGATTTTGCTAAATTCTCCAAGAATTGTTGGGTGTCTTTTAATATATGCTCAACAGTATTGACAATTGGTTTGAATTGTTTATCTAAAAATATTGACAACGGTTCTGTTAGCCACCCTTGGCTGGACACAGTTGGTCTAAGGGGTGGGTCAAGGACTTCCTTGTGTATCTTTGGGAGACCTCTGAATGTGGGCACCAAGGGATCTTCTATTGAAAAATATTTATAAAGATTCTCATCAATAACATTGCTTAATAATAAATCATAAAGATGACTCTGAAAATTTCTTATCATGTTATTCAAGGAATAGCCACTGAGTATCTTGTAAGTGGCGTCATCTGCTAGCATGCCTTCCACTTTACTTAGATACATCATCCTATCCATAATTACTATGGCTCCTCCCTTGTCAGCCTGTCTAATGACAACGTTATTGTTCATTTGTAAACCCAAAAGAGCCTTCCTTTCATTGCTTGACATATTGTAAAACTCAGTTTTGACATTGTCGCTATCATACAAGTTAATTAAATCGGTTTCACAAGCACGTTCAAAAACATCCAACAACGGATGTAACTGCGGCATATAAACTGAGGGTTTTTTAAAATTGTTAGCATTTTCGTTAACATTGGCATAGTGTCCAACATTTAAAGTAGTGTTCTCAAACAACAGTTTTAACGCTAAGTTCCTCGTGAACATTTTAATGTCTATAATGAAATCCGTGACATCTGCCACGCCAGAGGGTATGAAGTTCAAACCTCTATTCAACACGGATTTCTCAAACTCATTTAATTCATAGCTTGAAATGTTGACTACTAAGTCTTGTTTACTGACCTCAACGCTTTCTTTTGGTTTTCGTAGATCTCTTCTGTATATTTCCTTTTTCTTACTTTGTTCTGAGGAGACCATCTCCTCATCTCGCGCTGCTGAATTGGAAGTGGAAAAAGGGGAAATTCTTCAACCTCCGTAAACACTTCACAGTCATTCATGAGGTTTGTAACCGCCGACCCATTGGTGTGCGTTTTCTTACGTACAACACATTCCAAGTGTTGGTTTGAATTTAAAGAGCCACTTTTGCTGGACTCGCTTTCTTCCTCATTGGCATGTATCTGCGCTTCTATAACTACCTGTCGCCTTTTATTGACGGAAGTTTGTGTGACGATCATGTTGTCCTCTCTCTGTTGTTGATCATCATTTTTGTCGCCTTCTAATGATGAAATTATTAGTGGGTTCTCATTCTGAGGTGTTAACCCTTGTCTCACCATAACCTGGGGTTGTGGGCGATCAGTGTTCGTGACCTTATTTATAACGCTAGAATCTTGCATTTGTCTCTTGTCCCTCGGCCAAGAAAAGACTTGACCTTTTTGGAAGTCAGTGAAATCCCTTTCTAACTTCTTTTTCTTCTCCATAAGGGATTTGTTGTCAATTGTTAACAGTGTGGTTTTTAAGTCACTGTAAAACATGTCCAGTTCTTTATCACCCAAAAGGCTAGCGACTTCAGTTTCAATTTGTTTAATCTCTGCGATTAAAGTTTTTTCAGATAGACTGAAGTGTTCAATTAGTAGTTTCATGTACGCGAAGCTGGTATCTAGATTAAGCTTCTGCCACTTCGTTAACAATTCCGGATAGGTTGTCCCATATGTGGGCATTTTTAAGATCCGTAATCCCCTCGGCACCAACCGGAAGCTCAAGCAGGCTTCCATGTGAAGTCTTTGCCACTGCAAACTTTTTAACTTGTGAAATTTATTTTCCAATCGCCTTGTAAGTAAAATGACATCCATATTGTGCTTCTTATTAACATTGTTTGAACCAGTGTTATATAAGTCTTTAGCTGTAAACTTTAGCAAAGGATTTAACTTCATATCCATAAAGTCATTCAAACAGGATACCTTCGAACACGATACCTTTTCAGGATCTGACACTCCAGCAACTCTAGCTGATTCTAGTTCAACAGCCATGTCTCGATCAGAGAAGACCAAACAAACTTTCCAGTAAAAAACTTTTTCTTCTCGAGTAAAGCACCTTGTGGACAAAAATTAATTCAAGAGCCAAGTACAAAATCCCAATGGTGCACCACGGACTGTGAATAAATCCAATAAGTTCAATAAAATTAATAAAATTTAAGTCTTTTATTTGATATAACGAACAGCAAACAAAGGTGAGCGCTTTCACGTCATACAGACGCTTCTTCAGACCTCAATGATATTCAGTTTGGTTTACTTCTTATATACAGAAAGCTAAATGCCTTGTTAACATAATTGGCTCTATGGCATAAAATGAATTAAAGTGCTAGTGCTAATTATTACGAAAAACCAATAGGTATATGATTAATACAAAGATTTAATATCTATGATTAAAAAAGTATACAAAACCCCACACATTTTGTTTTGCCTTATTTCTTGATGCCCAATGAAATACCTATACATTTAATAATATAAACACTAATATTTAAATATTAATATGTTAAAATGTTAAAAAGCAAAAAACATTAAAACACACATAAACTCTAACCAACCAGTGTGCTATCTAAATTCAAATGGCTAAAATAATTTAATCTGATGTTGGTGTTTGAGAGGCCTAGAGGTTAGGAAAGGCTTATTGGATTTATTCACAGTCCGTGGTGCACCATTGGGATTTTGTATTTGGCTCTTGATTTAATTTTTGTCCACAAGGTGCTTTACTCGAGAAGAAAAAGTTTTTTACTGGAAAGTTTGTTTGGTCTTCTCTGATCGAGACATGGCTGTTGAACCAGAATCAGCTAGAGTTGCTGGAGTGTCAGATCCTGAAAAGGTATCGTGTTCGAAGGTATCCTGTTTGAATGACTTTATGGATATGAAGTTAAATCCTTTGCTAAAGTTTACAGCTAAAGACTTATATAACACTGGTTCAAACAATGTTAATAAGAAGCACAATATGGATGTCATTTTACTTACAAGGCGATTGGAAAATAAATTTCACAAGTTAAAAAGTTTGCAGTGGCAAAGACTTCACATGGAAGCCTGCTTGAGCTTCCGGTTGGTGCCGAGGGGATTACGGATCTTAAAAATGCCCACATATGGGACAACCTATCCGGAATTGTTAACGAAGTGGCAGAAGCTTAATCTAGACACCAGCTTCGCGTACATGAAACTACTAATTGAACACTTCAGTCTATCTGAAAAAACTTTAATCGCAGAGATTAAACAAATTGAAACTGAAGTCGCTAGCCTTTTGGGTGATAAAGAACTGGACATGTTCTACAGTGACTTAAAAACCACACTGTTAACAATTGACAACAAATCCCTTATGGAGAAGAAAAAGAAGTTAGAAAGGGATTTCACTGACTTCCAAAAAGGTCAAGTATTTTCTTGGCCGAGGGACAAGAGACAAATGCAAGATTCTAGCGTTTTAAATAAGGTCACGAACACTGATCGCCTACAACCCCAGGTTATGGTGAGACAAGGGTTAACACCTCTGAATGAGAACCCACCAATAATTTCATCATTAGAAGGCGACAAAAATGATGATCAACAACAGAGAGAGGACAACATGATCGTTACACAAACTTCCGTCAATAAAAGGCGACAGGTAGTTATAGAAGCGCAGATACATGCCAATGAGGAAGAAAGCGAGTCCAGCAAAAGTGGCTCTTTAAATTCAAACCAACACTTGGAATGTGTTGTACGTAAGAAAACGCACACCAATGGGTCGGCGGTTACAAACCTCATGAATGACTGTGAAGTGTTTACGGAGGTTGAAGAATTTCCCCTTTTTCCACTTCCAATTCAGCAGCGCGAGATGAGGAGATGGTCTCCTCAGAACAAAGTAAGAAAAAGGAAATATACAGAAGAGATCTACGAAAACCAAAAGAAAGCGTTGAGGTCAGTAAACAAGACTTAGTAGTCAACATTTCAAGCTATGAATTAAATGAGTTTGAGAAATCCGTGTTGAATAGAGGTTTGAACTTCATACCCTCTGGCGTGGCAGATGTCACGGATTTCATTATAGACATTAAAATGTTCACGAGGAACTTAGCGTTAAAACTGTTGTTTGAGAACACTACTTTAAATGTTGGACACTATGACAATGTTAACGAAAATGCTAACAATTTTAAAAAAACCCTCAGTTTATATGCCGCAGTTACATCCGTTGTTGGATGTTTTTGAACGTGCTTGTGAAACCAATTTAATTAACTTGTATGATAGCGACAATGTCAAAACTGAGTTTTACAATATGTCAAGCAATGAAAGGAAGGCTCTTTTGGGTTTACAAATGAACAATAATGTTGTCATTAGACAGGCTGACAAGGGAGGAGCCATAGTAATTATGGATAGGATGATGTATCTAAGTAAAATGGAAGGCATGCTAGCAGATGACGCCACTTACAAGATACTCAGTGGCTATTCCTTGAATAACATGATAAGAAATTTTCAGAGTCATCTTTATGATTTATTATTAAGCAATGTTATTGATGAGAATCTTTATAAATATTTTTCAATAGAAGATCCCTTGGTGCCCACATTCAGAGGTCTCCCAAAGATACACAAGGAAGTCCTTGACCCACCCCTTAGACCAATTGCGTCCAGCCAAGGGTGGCTAACAGAACCGTTGTCAATATTTTTAGATAAACAATTCAAACCAATTGTCAATACTGTTGAGCATATATTAAAAGACACCCAACAATTCTTGGAGAATTTAGCAAAATCTGATAGACACACACCCATTGAGGGAAGTGACATCTTTGTAACACTTGATGTGAAATCGTTGTTTACTTCGATACCCAATAGCACAGGTATAGAATATGTGAGATTGTACTTGTTGGAAAAGGGAATTACCAATGATAGAATAATACAATGGATGCTGCTATTAGAAATGGTGTTGGAAAACAATGTATTGTTGCACGAAGATAGTTATTTCTTACAGCAAAAGGGAGTAGCTATGGGCACTCCCTGTGCAAACTCCTATGCCAATTTGGTATTGGCATATTGGGAGGATATGTATGTGCTCAATAATACGATATACACTGACTCTATAAAATACTATGGGAGATTTGTGGACGATGTGTTTTTTGTATGGAGGGGGACTGAGAGTGAACTTTGTGATTTCATTATGTATCTTAATGGCACAACAGATTTTTTGGCATTTGAAGATACTTATTCATCAATTGAAATTAATTTTCTTGATGTTAAGTTAACTAAGGGACCAAATGGGATAAATACTGAGATTTTTAAAAAGCCTATTTGGAGAAACAACCTCCTACATCGCGACAGTATGCACCCGAAACATATATATTCCAACATTGTGAAAAACCAGATACTTAGAGCTTCCAAATTAACCACCCAAGACACAGCCTTTATTGAACAACAAACGACATTAGTTGACAATTTCACAGCACGAGGATACAGAAAAGATGAAGTAAAAAAGATCATAACCACCTCTAGTGAATTAAGAACATCTAAAGGTAAACCATTTTTTCATAGAGCGAATAGAAATGACATGGAGACAACATCCACACAAAGAGAAAAGAAAAATAGACTGATCATTCCTTTTTCCAATAGAAATAACCAGATCAAAACAATAATAGAAAAGAATTGGAAGTTATTATTAATGGATGACAAGATCAAAAAGTTAGTGGATGATAGACCAAGTATAACATACAGGAACATGAAGTCTTTAAAAAGACTACTGTGCTATGAACATACAGGAAAGAAATTGGTTCAGTCACAAAGGCAAGGGACCTTTGCTTGTCGCACTTGTAACCAGTGCAAGTACATAGTGGGCAATGATACCTTTGAACATCCAGTTACAGGTCAGGTCTATGTTTTTAAAGGATATGCAGATTGCAGAACCAAGGACCTAGTATATCTGGCACAGTGTCAGTTATGTGACAAGTTCTATGTGGGCAAGACCAATAGAACCTTACGTGAGCGCATCAGAGAACATATATATGCAGTCAATAAAGAGAATAATACAAATGCTCTAGCATGCCACATAATGGAACAGGGATCTGCACATAGTTTCAAATTTAGAGCATTGGAACTAGTAAGGAGAAGCAACAGGTTAGGGAACGTGAAGAATCACACAGAAGAGTTAGAAAATAAATGGATTCTGAGGCTACAGTCACACAAACATGGGCTCAATGAGAAAATAACCCTGAAGCCTTTCCTAACCTCTAGGCCTCTCAAACACTAACATCAGATTAAATTATTTTAGCCATTTGAATTTAGATAGCACACTGGTTGGTTAGAGTTTATGTGTGTTTTAATGTTTTTTGCTTTTTAACATTTTAACATATTAATATTTAAATATTAGTGTTTATATTATTAAATGTATAGGTATTTCATTGGGCATCAAGAAAGAAGGCAAAACAAAATGTGTGGGGTTTTGTATACTTTTTTAATCATAGATATTAAATCTTTGTATTAATCATATACCTATTGGTTTTTCGTAATAATTAGCACTAGCACTTTAATTCATTTTATGCCATAGAGCCAATTATTTTAACAAGGCATTTAGCTTTCTGTATATAAGAAGTAAACCAAACTGAATATCATTGAGGTCTGAAGAAGCGTCTGTATGACGTGAAAGCGCTCACCTTTGTTTGCTGTTCGTTATATCAAATAAAAGACTTAAATTTTATTAATTTTATTGAACTTATTGGATTTATTCACAGTCCGTGGTGCACCATTGGGATTTTGTACTTGGCTCTTGATTTAATTTTTGTCCACAAGGTGCTTTACTCGAGAAGAAAAAGTTTTTTACTGTTGAAATGAAATCACCACACAACAAAGCAGCAGCAAAAGAAAAAAGAAAAAAATAAAATGGAAAGAAAAAACCCAGTGGGGTACTTATCTGAACCATGGTTCAACACTAATCTGGCGAGCGAACGTGTGGAGCAGGCGATCAAACAGGCAGCAGAAAAGTCCTGAGACTGGTGCATGCTGACATCCACTTTATACCTGACGTCCATTTATGACTGACGTACGAGAGAGGATGTAAGGTATCGCCTGTACCTAGCAGTAGCATGTAGTCATTTGCATATTGGCCAGATGTACGAGTTAGCCAGAGGCAACCCCCCCTCCATATGTGATGAATATTGCAGCATATGAATAGAAAGACATCATGCCATTGCTAAGCAAGCAAATTCAAATATCACAATCAACTAATGCTATGGTTGATTTAACATTGCTCATTAAAACAGTTAATTAGTGACACTTTTGTTTTATTTTCACTATATTACAAATCTTTTAACAACTAGACCGGTGAGTTTTCACCTTACACTGGAGTCTACTTTATTAAATAGATACACTATTTTGTTGCATGTCAATGTCCTCTTGAATCTCAACTTCCTTTGCAGCATCCAATACAGCCCATTTTTACTATGAAGTTCTGATTCTAATCTCTAATAGTTGTCAGTTTCACATTTGTCATCTCCATAATCATCTTTTTTAGCCTCTCGTATTGATGGTTTTCCATTTTCTAGTTATAGCTTAGTTACTGTAGGCATTAAAGGTAGCACCACTTTCACTTCTTTAGTACATGCTATAGTACATGCTATTTTACATTAACTCAAAAAATCATCTGTATACTGCAGGTAATTATCTTCCAAGTACAAGGCTTAGCATACTTTTCAAATCATCTTTATACTGAAGCAACCTAGTGCATTTTAGTTTCTCACCCCAACTCCATTTCTAACAACAGAAACCTACCCAACTCCCTCAGCGATCATCTCCCTGCCTTTGCTCTTCGCTCACCATCCTCCCTCCGGCTTCACCACAGCTACATCACAACTCGTACCCTAAAAAACTTCAACCCTCTAGCTTTCTCTGACTCATTAAAACATATGAACTGGAACCCTGTAAAAACCCTTCTTCTTGACAATGCTGTTACATACTTCAATACTACATTCAATAACCTACCAGATAGCTTCACTCCCACCAGAACTAAAAGAATCAAAACCAAATCCACCCCTTGGCTAACTAAAGCAACTATTACACTCGTGCATCTCCGAGATATATCTTGGAAGCATTACCATAAATCTAAAACACCTAACACCCTTACTGAGTATAAACAACTCCATAAAAAAGTGAAAAAACAAATTGCTTTAGACCGAAAGTCCTACTACTCCAAGCTCTAAAACAATCATATATCCAACCCCCCCAAACTTTTGGAACAGTATATCTGCTCTCTTATCTCCTGGCAAAAAAAGACAATCCCTCTCCTGACCCTAACGCTCCAGATTATATCTTAGCTACCCAATTCAACTCTTTCTTTATTGATTCAATAGCCAAACTCACCACATCATTCTCCAATAACACTTCTACTCCACCCTCATCCCACACCTTCAACTCTAGTCCCACTGACATCACCACTACTCATCTCCCCCCTTTACCATACAACCCATCTCTATGAACACCATAAAAAAACTTCTAAAATTAAAACCATGCTCTCATGCCCCAGACAACCTTCCATTTAACTTTCTCAAGCTAGCTGCCAATGGCATAGTCCTTCCCATCACCATACTTATCGACCGTTCAGTCCAAGAATCCTACGTACCCCTCCTCTGGAAGAAAGTGTTCATCATTCCCCTCCACAAAGGAGGCAACAATACTGAAATTTCCAACTTCTGTCCTATAGCCATCATGTCCTCTATCTCAAACGTCCTTGAAAAATGCATACACTTGCAACTCCTTCCCTACCTCCTAGACAATCAACTTCTTTCTCCAACTCAGCATGGATTTAGACCTGGACATAGTACTACCACTGCCCTTCTCTCCTTCCTTGACATAATCAACCATGCCCGAGACTCTAGCAACATTGTATCTGCCCTTCTTCTAGACATCAATGCCTTTGATACTGTTTTCCACAACCTCCTCTCACCCATATTCTCTCTTCTCAATCTCCCCCCCCTCCTCTATAAACTGGTTTTCCAGTTACCTTTCTAATAGACAGCAAGCTGTCAAGTGGAACAATAGTACCTCTTCCTTCCTTCACACTCCAACAGGAGATCCACAAGGCTCAATACTGGATCCCTTACTTTTTAACACCTTCATTAATAATTTTCATCAGTGCATTCATAATACCAACCTTGTCCAATACGTGGATGATTCCACCATAATTTGCTATCCTCAATCTCTCCCCAAACTCATGCAACTAACACAAGATGCCTTCTCTTGTACAGAGTCTTGTATGCTGAAAAAAATCACCTTACTCTTAATGCATCCAAAATGGAAATCATGATCTTTACCCCATCTAAAAACACCTCTATCGATAAAAATGTCTTCTCCATAGTCAGAATAAGATTCCTATTGAAATAGTCCCCCATACAAAACTTCTAGGTGTTATCACCGATGAACATTTAAAGTTTGACATTCATATACAAACTAGTATTAAGAAAACACACCAAAGGCTCATCATGCTGTATCATCACAGCTGTTATCTCACTCTTTCTTCCAAACATATACTGTCTATTTCCTACCTCCTCCCCTTTCTCTTGTATGGAGCCCCTCTCCTCACCAACCTTCAATCCTCCCTAATATCAAAACTGTCATCCTGCTACAATAAAATCTCTAAGTGTGCTACTGGGACCAAATCCTCCACCCACCACTGTGATGCACTCCACTCCTTGAACTGCCTGGAACTCCCCCACTATCTTTCTTACATTCAACTGTTAACTGCTCGCAAACTCACTTTCAGACCCTCTAACTACCCTTCCCTCTCCTCCATACTCACCTTGCATCATCCTAACAGACTACTCAGGTCCAGTAACCAGAACCTCCTTGAAGTGTACAAACCCTTACGTCCACCTGGGCAATTAATTGCATATTAAAACTTGAAAAGACAACATAGCTCTGTCGCTTGTATTCAGACAGAAATTTTTCCCACCCTCCCACCTGGTGACTGTTGTGTTCTTTAACACCACTGTATTTCTAAAAGAAGCAGGAGACAAACGAGCGAACAAAGCTCCAGTCCACCAAGAACACAAGCCCAAAAGTTCCTTAACGCGTTTTTATTATTTTGCACAAGAGAAAAGCAGCGTTTTCGCCACGCTAGGTTTGTGGCGAAAACGCTGCTTTTCTCTTGTGCAAAATAATAAAAACACATTAAGGAACTTTTGGGCTTGTGTTCTTGGTGGACTGGAGCTTTGTTCGCTCGTTTGACCACTGTATTTCTAGTTGCCTCCCCCTTATGTTAATTTGACCATATATCTCATTTCCTCTCTGCTTTCACTGGTTGGTGTGAGAAAGCAAAAAATTATCATTTTGTGAAATGACTACCCTTCAACTATTTAAATTTATTGGCCATCCTACTGTATTCTATAGTACCAGAATAAAAACGTGACCACCTCCTTTCAATCTATCTTGCTGTTTTAAAAATAGTGACTCTCCACTAAAACTTAAATTTTTAGACAGGTAAAGCTTAAGTTGCCTACTTTCACATCTAACTCCTCTAGTACACACAGCAGTGTTTAGGATAAACCAATATTTTGGGTCTATATTAGAAGCACGAAAAGGCTTCTTAGCAAATATGGAAACAGCGACACATATTCATCAAATCGCATTTAAACGGTAATAGGGCAAGGAGATAGTTGGCCAACTTCACGGAGTTGCCCTTTCCTTCCCTAAAGTGCGATCTCAGAGTTGGTATATTTAGTTAGGGGGTGTGGGGGAAAAGCCTCCCACCTGTTTATGGTGTTAAATTATTTTTTTTAGTGAACAACTGCGTACGTTTTTTCTCTAGGGAAATTTTCGATTACGTGGCCATTCACTATTGTCAGGTTTCATGCATTATGTGTCGACTTTTATGTAGTCGCATATTTGCACTTTCGGTCTTATAATATAGACCTTTTTTTTCCATCTTACATTTAAGCATTTATTGGAAGACCACCAGTTATTGGAGAACCCACATTCTGCCTCTCAGTAGTCATCTTGGGATTAGTGCTTCTGTTTTCTTCTGGTAAGAGAAGGAGTGCAGTTACATTATTTCCTGGAGACTGCTGATCACCAGAAAGCTTAATAACTGCTTTATAGTTGACAGCTTGGAATCTGTGCTTATATTCTGATCCTGGTGAGAGTAGGAGCAGAGTGCATGGATTCCTGACTCTTTAAGGTTGGAGAGTGAGCATCTGTGCTTAACGTACCTGATTGGTCTGGTTGCTATTTGAGGCATCTACCAGAAAAAGGCTACAAGCCTGCAGACCCTTGCAACATCTGGAACATGACTCTGGATCACCAAACAGGCCGTGGCCTGTTTCTGTTCTTGGGATTGGTGCTAACTGGTGAGAGAAGAAGCAAAGTAGTATTGTATCACAACAGAGTGAAGCTGTGCTAAAACCACCATTAGTAGTAGCCAGGCAGTAGCCATTCATGCGACTCCCCTCTTTCATCATTCTTAACAAGCTAATTCTTTATTTTCGGTAAGTACTGCTTGATTTCTTCCTAACGTCTTCCTAACTTTAGAATATCTGCCTAAATACTTCATCCTTAAATTTTCAGGGTCTACGTATTCATTTCCCCTCAAGTGTTTGGCAATGCTGTGTACAGATTCAGACACTTTGAGTGACTTTTTTCCTGCAAAAGGCTTCAGTACTTAATATATTGAGCTCATATCCAGGCATTTATAAAGGTCAATTCCCTGTGCTCCCTCCTGTCAACCTGGTGAACTTGAGCATCCTGAGGCAATGTAGCAACTGCCTCATGTACACAGACAACCCTCTCATCTTACCTCCCAACACTATGACTTGTGAGAGATGCACATATATAGCCAAATTGGAAGGCAAGCACTCGCCAGTCAAGAGGAGAAGGTTAACACCTGCACCACACCACATTCAACACATAGCCCTCCAGAACCTACACCACCACAACCCTCACATAGTAACACAAAACACCCACCTACTTTTGCGGAGGCTCTCAGTAAAAATCTGCCCAAACAACAGAGACCGCTGAGGCAGAAAAGCAAACAACCACCACATCCCAGCACAAACCATGAGACACATAGCTCACATAAATTGTGCCACTCAACCAAAGCCCATAAGGCAAAACAACTTACCCAATACACTAGTCACAGGTGACTCAATAGTAAGGCATATGTCCCACTCACTAGGTTGAATAAGGAGAAAGTTACAGTCAGCTGCCTGTCAGGTGCCGGGATCCGCCACATAATCCATGCACTTAGGTCACTCCACAACAGATACAAATATGACTCTATCATTGTTCATGTTGGTGTGAATGACCTGAGACATACCTCCCTGGACTACATGAAAAGAGACATAGAGGAGCTTTCAGATCTTGTAGCCCAGGCTGGTATAACCCTAGCTCTGAGTAGCATCCTATCATCACCCAGAATGATACCACAGTACAAGCAGAAAATGATTGACTTCAACAATTGGCTAAATTTCTAGTGTCATTCTAAGGGGATCCAGTATCTGTCTGCCTGGGATGACATGACTGACAGACCTCAATGCTTCACCAGAGATAGCCTGCATCTGTCACCCCAGGGATTCCAGATTCTGGCCAAGGCTCTTGCCACCCCTATAATGCCTTTTTTAGGCAATGTCCTGAAGAAAAAATTACCACCATAACAGCTACAAGCAAACGAAATCTGAAGATTATGCTACTCAATGCTAGAAGTCTAAATCTCAAAATTCACTCGCTCAAAGCACTCCTTAAAATGGAGAACATCGACATCTATTCAGTGACTAAGACCTGGCTCAAGGCTCCGGAGAGCACCCTAGCACTACCAGGCTATAATTCATACCACACCTTTCGGCCCATAAACCTGGACCGAAGTACTAAAGGTGGTGGTCTCCAAATTCATAAAGAATATGCACACCTCCAGACTAGTAGCCCAACATAACGCATCAGAGATACTTCAGGTACAAGTAACACTGGGTAAAACTGCAATCCAGGTTGTAGCCTGCTATAGATCCCCCACCATGTCCCAAGACTCCGACTCCTTATTCCTGAACACACTGGAAAATATTAGGGTACAACTCAATATCCTTATACTGGAAGACTTTAACTACACCTCCATTAACTGGGAAAATTACTCATGTACCAACACACTTGCTCAATGTTTTCTGGAATTCATTAATTCCAACACCCTGGACCAACTCATTTCTACCCCCACCAGGGGTAGAAACATCCTTGACCTGGCCATTACTAACATGGGTGACCATTGCTCTACTCCAGTAATCAACTTCTCCCTGGTCAGATCTGACTACAAGCTAATCACCATGGATATCCACATCCCACCCTCACCCCCCACAGGACACCACCCTAAAAAACTTCTCCAAAGCCACTTTTCGGCTAAAAACAGAGGTGGCTAACTTCACATCCATGCACATGGAAAATAGGTGCATGACTGCTGAATCATACACCAATGCACTGTATGTGCACATACACAAGTGCATGGAATGGGCCATACCAAACAGAACCAAGACGCTCTCCTCTAAAAAAGGAAGCCAATCTGGTGGTCCCCCACCATAAACAAACTCTACAACAGAAGGAAAAAAACTTGCAAAAAAGGGTGAATTCCCAAGACTGGAAAAACTCCCTTGTTAGCCTCGGCAAAAAACTGAGATCCATCATCAAATCCTCTAAAGCTAGCTCCGAAAACAAAACTGCTGCAGATTCTAAAGACAACCATAAGGCATTCTATAGGTTTACTATCAAATGACTGAAAATCAAAAGACTGAATCCCAAAAAGACTGAAAATTCAAAATATTGAATACATTTGTAATGCAAGGGGCAAGACCCCCTGATCCCCTCATGTGGGGGGCTGCACCCCCTGCTAAATATGTATACCAACTCCAAGATTGCACAACAGTGGAGAAGGGGCAAATTCCATCATCCAATATTTTGAATTTTCAATCATTTAATAGTAAACCCATTCTATAGTTATGTCAAGAATCTACATGGCAATACTCAAATCTGCTCCGAGTTATAGCACAATGGCAATACATATACAGAACCAACTGATATTGCCAATATATTGGCAGACAGGTTCAGTGCAAACTTTACCCCCCTTTCACCCCCTAAAGAGCCTATCACAATACCTGAGGAATGCCAAGTCCTTATTATTACAGCTACACAGGTAAAAAACGCACGGTCCAAAGCCAAGAAAACAGCTTCCATGGGACCTGATAATATCCCTGACTGTGTTCTACATGAATTACAAAGGGAACTGACACCACACCTGAGTACCCTGTTCAATTACAGCCTCATTTTCAGGCTTTGTTCCTACCGAATGGTGTATTGCTACAGTCATCCCACTCCACAAAGGGGGAGCAACTACAGACCCTGGGAACTACTGCCCCATTAGTCTGACAAATCTGATATGTAAGGCTATGGAGTGCATCATCATGGACTTTATAAATAAGAACATAGGGAATCTCCAAACTCTGGACCCCATGCAGTTTGGGTTTGTGAAAGGTAGATCATGCCTGCTCAACCTGACAGACGTCTTTGAGTTTGTCACCAGAGCTGTGGATGAGGACAAGGTAGTTCACACAGCCTACCTAGATCTTGCCAAGGCCTTCAACACCATCCCTCACTCAGGAATCATAGACAGACTCACAAAACTAGGCATAAACCCCTATGTCATAAGATGGGTTGCCAACTGGCTCACCGATAGAACCCACACTGTGAAAGTAGTGGACTCCAAATCTGACTACTGACCAATTAAAAGTGGTGTCCCACAGGAATCAGTCCTAGGTCCTCTCCTGTTTGGCATCTACTTCTCTGAAGTTCAAGCCAACACAAAGGGACTCTGAATGATCAAGTTCGCAGATGATTGCAAACCGGGAGCCATTATTGATTCTCCAACTGATGTAGACATTCTACAAAAAGGCCTCACTCTCACCAATGACTGGTGCCAGAACCATGGCCTTAAGCTCAATGCCAAAAAGTGCATTGTCATTCCCTTTGGGAAAAATTTGGTGTCCTTGAACTACCACATAGGCGGTAGTCCACTAAACACCGAAGGTATGATAAGAGACCTGGGGACACAGGTTGACAGCAACCTCTCCTTTGATGACCACATTACCACTGTAGTCAGAAAGTCCTTCTATTTGGCACATCTCATTACAAAAGGTTTCTCATCCAGGAAGAAAGAGGTCATAATCCCTATCTACTCGTCCCTCATTAGACCTATTATAGACTACAACCCCCTATTTGGTATGTACCTAACTAGACACCTACAATAACTGGAAAGGCCACAAAAATACCTCACTAAGAGGATCTTAGACCTTAGACACATGCCATATACGGACAGACTCAAAAAAAATCTAGCTATACTCTGTTTCTTATCACCTACTTAGAGGTGATCTCTGCTTGACCTACAAAGCCATGTCTGACTCAGAGCTGCTAGATATGCAATACCTAAAGAAATCCCAATCCCTCCATGCCACACGCTCCAGAGACCTAAACCTGATTACCGCAATAAAAAGAACATGCTGGAGGGACAGGTTCCTAACCCAGAGACTTCCCATACTCTCTAACAAACTTCCTATTCACATCAAGCAGAGCACTTCACTGGCCCTCTTTAAGAGAAATCTTGAGTGGATGGGCAATAGGAAGTTCACCCTGGGGATCACTTCAGTGGCCTTGCTTGACAGGGGCACTGGGAACTAACTTTGGGCAGCATGATGCCAGGGAATCTTCTTGGGCTAGGCTTATATAGGCTCCAAGGCTGTTAGTCTAGTACACACCTATGAACCCATGTACGAATACTTCATGTCTTACAGATATAGAAATAGTTGTGCAATTGTGCAAACATTTCTCTGCGCAAAAAAAAAAAAATCTACATTTTCTTGATTTAGCAGCAAATCTTGGATTAATACTTGTTTCTTTCCACTGATAATCTGTAACATCTTTAAACATTCACTGCATTCTGTTTTTACCTTTAAAGTGCTTTGTGCTTGGAAATCTAATACTGCCACGTATGAACTACTTATTACTCTTTTCTGGTTTGCCATTTCTGTTCTGGACTCATATATAAAATCTATTTGTGGTTTAACAAAATTACTATCCAATCTGTGCATATCTTCTTTGAGCTTTAACATTAGACCTCCACATGCAAGTTGAAACGCATTCAATAACCCAAAGGTTTGTCATCAAACCATTTCAATAATTTGTCTGTTTTTATCTGTTCCCAAAATCTTGGTTCTTTTCCAAATGTTCATTATATTTTCTCCTGCACCTATATAGAGAGTTTTAACACACTTGTTTTAATCTATTTGTATAAGATACAATGATCTTTAACATAAATAATACTTATACGTATATAAGGCTGCACATAATGTTGTCTGTATTCCTTCCTTGATCTGCCCACATTATCCTAATTATTACCTCAAAGGGCACGATGCCTGTCATGTGCTTACATTTGGGCATATATGCCATATCCAGAATCAAATATACTATTCTAAACCATGTGGCTGTATAGTATTCCTCTATATCAGAAAGTCCCAAGCCAGCCTGTTTTTTTTTTTTTAAATATTAGTTTTTTTTTCAATTACACTAGTTTTTTTGTTATCACAAATAAATTCCTTAATTTCTTTTTTCATATCTTCCCATATCTGAACTCTTGGTTGATACATTTAAACCTGGCCTACATAGACAACCGAGACAAAAAAAGGATCTTAATTGCTTATATCTTATTATCGATGTCCATAAATAATTTTGTTGGTAATATATTGAGTAGGCCACCTCTGTATATTGCAGTTATTATGCCTTCTTTTGCAATACTCGTTAAGATGGGAATAATGTTGAGCAGGCTTTGCACACACAAGCATTGTGTGCATTTTCAGATGTATGTTGATATCTGGGATGCATAAATATTAGCTGAAAATTAATTTCCTGGCACATAGTTATTCAGTTCCTGAATGAGAAACACCATCTCTAATTTATAGAACATTTTGTTGAGCAAGATTGTTGCAGCTGTGCATTTCATTTTCAACAACCTACAATGACGTCAAAGTTAGAATAATAAAGTCCGAAGATGAAGGGAGCAGAATTTCTGACAGAGGTGTGGGGGACTTGTCCCCACAAACAATGTGTTTTGTGTTTTTCTTCTTTGCAGACACCCAATTGTCAATGTGAGGTATCAACAAAGTTAAAAAAGAAAAAGTCGTGTTAATTTATTTAGTGGTATCTTTCTTTTGCTGGTGCTAATGTTGTAACATGTTGCAGGATAAAGTAAGTATTATGCACACAGTACTGAAGTGCTACAAGCACTCTATCATTTTTGCTTTTACAAAATTAGGATTTCAAATTGTTTTGGATGGGGTGGGAAAGACTCCTGAAGTTACACAAACAGGACCACTATTTGCATGTTGAATATGACATTTCTTGATTATTACTTGCTGATTAAATGTCTAATATTGCAATATATGTTGTGACCTTTGTATTTTATTTTTATATGTGAAAACTGTCCACCTCAGTCTACTGTTTTCATCACACCTTGCTTTCCAAGTCTTACTGAGAAGGTGATGGATTATACTGCAAGCCTGCTTTACTTGCATATAGATGTATTATTTGCATTTTCAGATGTCTGTTGAAATTTATTTTCATATGAGTTTTGCTTATTTTTTCCTGTCTAATGCTGTTAATGCGTGTATTGAATTCCACTGTTGGTATTCCAGGTCAGGACTGTGTGATGAGCACTGAAGTACATATTCACTGTCATTCCCAGCTTCTTACAAAGTTTTAATTTCTTACTGCTCAGAGATGGCATGGAGTGCAGTAGGCAGCCCTTCTGAATCTCAACGTATAAAACCAGTATGTGCACATTGACACTTAGTAGATGATATAGTGTAATACTCTGATATTGCTCCCTCTTTGTTGTACTGTGTGTTCTGCCCCAACCCTTGGATGTTTTATGTGTTCAGGTAAAAAAACTGAGATGGAACTGAAACATTACCTTATTATAGCTTTACATTTTTATTATATGACCAGGTCAGGATTGTTTAAAATGTGTGGATGGAAAAGTTTTGAAGAATGTTTTATACACTCCAGATAAAAGTAAATTGAATTTTACCAATGGTCTTTCTCTCTCTCTTTCTTTCTAGTGTGCTGGAGATGAGGGAAACTAAACATACATTTCTTGATGTTTAAATAAGTTTAGGTATGTTTTGGATAAATTAGTTCAAAGACTTGGGTTTGACATGATTCACTTATCACCTTGATAATTACCACAACACTGGAATACTGAGAAATAACTGAGCCATGGAGTGGCCTTACTAGTAGCAATTACTTGCTCTATAAACATTACACGGTGAAGGTACAGTGGCTATGCCTTTAAAAAGAAGTTTTCAGTAACTGAATCTGCATGCTATGCCTGACTTCTTTGCAGTTCACTAAAGTTACTGCTGAAAGCAAGTCTAATGAGTAATCATTTATCTTGAATATATGTGCACTCAGCTTTATGACATACACTCCCTGGTTTAGGATACAATGCTGATTTTGGCATCAAACATTTTTCATGATGTACTAAGTTTTAATACCTCTGACATAATATTCTTCATTCTGTGAATTAGTCCTGTGCAAAAATACCTGTTCAGTATCAGAGCCACATGCAACATCAGCTCACATCATTTTACAATTCTTAAAGTAAACATTAAAAAAGTTCCACTTTAAACATTATAAATATTGAAATCAAAAGCAGTCCCACCAATGCTCTGGATAAACGTTCCTGCTCATAAAAAGATAAAACTATAAACATAAAATGCAGAGAGCAGGAACGAAGCAAGGTCTTCTTTCTTCAGAACAAAATTTATTGCCAACTAAAAAACCAGTCATGATAAGCGCTTTCACTCAACAGAGCTTCATCAGATCAACATAATACAGACCAGTTGTGCTAAGAACATTAAAAGCATTTTCAAAATCAAAGTACCCTATCACAAACTATACCCAATTAAAACTAATAGATCTCACATTACACTATTAAAGTGACAGCAGTACATACACAAAAAAGAACAGAGCATATATATTAAAAGCATACTCAATGCAAATAAAAACAGGAATACAAAAACCATCATGTTAGAGATTGTCTATTGTGTTAAAAAAACACAGATCTGCTAGAGATAAAATGATGGAAGAGCTACAAAAACTACCAAAAGGGGAAAGTGGAGTAGTAGACATCACACCAAAGAGAAGAATGTATACATACATGGGTCAAAAGACATAGTGAGAGCAGACTAAAAATGAAAGCTAGAACTTAGTGTTCCTGCGTTTCTTAAGCATAGGTTTAATAGAGGCCCTTTCGTTGAGACCAAGTCCTCTATCTGCCCTTAGCCTAACAATCCACTGACTTTCCTTACTCTCGGTATGATTTCTAATGTCTCCTCCTCTAACATTAGGGGTAATGGCTTCAAGGGCTCTGAACTTGAAAACATGTTCATCTCCTGACTTGGAGATATGTTTAGCTAGTGCGTTATGTTCAGATTTCTTCTTAATGTCATACAGATGCTCTCTAATCCTTTCCATGAACTGTCTGTTAGTTTTCCCTACATAAAATGAACTACACTTCTGGCACACTGCCAGGTAGACTATATTGGTGGTCCTACAATGAGCATATACTTTCGTCTCAAACTTTTAATGTAGGTCAGGGTGCCAAAATTCTTTATCAGAGTCTATAAACGCACAATAATTACAATTTCCACATGGTTCTGTAAAGCCAGCATCTGCCATATTCCCCTTTTTCCTTGGATAACACAACAATCTTTTAAGATTGTATTTATTTTTAAAAGTAAACTTGGGTTCCTCGCCTACTATATGTCGTAGTTCCTCATCTACACATAGAATAGGCCAGTGTTTCTGTAAAATATTTCTAAGTACATAATGATCTGATGTGTATGGAGTAATGACCCTAACACTAGATATATCCCTTGGTGATAACTCAGCTCGATTAGTTTGTGGTCCAAAATATGGAGCTGCCCTACCTAATCAATAAGGCGTTCTCTAAGATGATTCATTTCATTCATAAAGCCTTTTTCTGTGGCATTAAGCCTAGATACCCTCATTCCTTGGCCTTTGATAATATTCCTGAAGATGTGTGGAGGATGCATACTAGTCCTCATCAACAAGGTGTTATGATAACAAGGTTTTCTATAGACACCTGTGTTGAAAGAGCCACATGCCAATTTCTCTATAGAAGGTAGTGTTTCTCGATTTATATATAGAGAAATTGGCATGTGGCTCTTTCAACACAGGTGTCTATAGAAAACCTTGTTATCATAACACCTTGTTGATGAGGACTAGCAAAGGAATGAGGGTATCTAGGCTTAATGCCACAGAAAAAGGCTTTATGAATGAATTGAATCATCTTAGAGAACGCCTTATTGATAGGGGCTATCATAGTAATGAAATAGAACGTAATCTGACTAATTTATCAGAATTGAGATCAGGTAGGGCAGCTCCATATTTTGGACCACAAACTACTCGAGCTGAGTTATCACCAAGGGATATATCTAGTGTTAGGGTCATTACTCCATACACATCAGATCATTATGTACTTAGAAATATTTTACAGAAACACTGGCCTATTCTATGTGTAGATGAGGAACTACGACATATAGTAGGCGAGGAACCCAAGTTTACTTTTAAAAATAAATACAGTCTTAAAAGATTGTTGTGTTATCCAAGGAAAAAGGGGAATATGGCAGATGCTGGCTTTACAGAACCATGTGGAAATTGTAATTATTGTGCGTTTATAGACTCAAATAAAGAATTTTGGCACCCTGACCTACATCAAAAGTTTGAGACGAAAGTATATGCTCATTGTAGGACCACCAATATAGTCTACCTGGCAGTGTGCCAGAAGTGTAGTTCATTTTATGTAGGGAAAACTAACAGACAGTTCAGGGAAAGGATTAGAGAGCATCTGTATGACATTAAGAAAAAATCTGAACATAACGCACTAGCTAAACATACCTCCAAGTCAGGAGATGAACATGTTTTCAAGTTCAGAGCCCTTGAAGCCATTACCCCTAATGTTAGAGGAGGAGACATTAGAAATCATACCGAGAGTAAGGAAAGTCAGTGGATTGTTAGGCTAAGGGCAGATAGAGGACTTGGTCTCAACGAAAGGGCCTCTATTAAACCTATGCTTAAGAAACGCAGGAACACTAAGTTCTAGCTTTCATTTTTAGTCTGCTCTCACTATGTCTTTTGACCCATGTATGTATACATTCTTCTCTTTGGTGTGATGTCTACTACTTTCCCCTTTTGGTAGTTTTTGTAGCTCTTCCATCATTTTATCTCTAGCAGATCTGTGTTTTTTTAACACAATAGACAATCTCTAACATGATGGTTTTTGTATTCCTGTTTTTATTTGCATTGAGTATGCTTTTAATATATATGCTCTGTTCTTTTTTGTGTATGTACTGCTGTCACTTTAATAGTGTAATGTGAGATCTATTAGTTTTAATTGGGTATAGTTTGTGATAGGGTACTTTGATTTTGAAAATGCTTTTAATGTTCTTAGCACAACTGGTCTGTATTATGTTGATCTGATGAAGCTCTGTTGAGTGAAAGCGCTTATCCTGACCGGTTTTTTAGTTGGCAATAAATTTTGTTCTGAAGAAAGAAGACCTTGCTTCGTTCCTGCTCTCTGCATTTTATGTTTATATATTATAAATATTGAAATGAAAACCTTTGAAGCCCCTTGACACATTTACCTTTCAAGTACAGTAAGCACATTTTGTTACTGCTCACAATACTATTTCAGTCGCCAAACACTACTGCAACTCCCCATTTGGCTCAAAATATCTTTACCTCAACCATCAATGTCTTTGAAGCTACATTATGTCTGAAAATCAGAAATTCTGGATTTACAAATCTAAGCTGCATCTCACTGTAGGTGAAACTTCAGGGAAGCCAGAAAACGTCCAGCATATAATGTTCATTCATGTCACAGACAAGGAAGCAGTAAAGATATTTACCCTTAATGATCAAGTGCAAAGGTATTTTCTTACTATTAGTTTTTATAGTAGCTATGCTCTTGTCTTAGTGGACTTTCTGATTTTAAAATACCTATTTTTTTATTTAGGTTTCTGCACTTTGAATCATATTTATTAAGTTTAATAAATGAGTGTTTGTATTTCCTGTATGTGGATAACAGCCAGGTATTAAATGAGTCATTTGGTCCTACATTTTGATGAAGCAATAAGATGATTATAAACCGTGGATAGGCATGTTTTCTCTACTTTGAAGCAGATTTCAACACAAAATGACAAGGACTGCTGCACAATCAATTGATCACTCAGGCAATTGGGCAAGAAATCAGTAACTAATTATATGCATTTATACTCATTTAAACAGTAACAGAGACAGGGAACATAATAGGAATCTAAAAGAGGACTGCAAGCCTGTTTTACTTGCACACTGATGTATTATTTGTATTTTCAGATGTTTCCTGAAATCTATTTACATGTGCTTTTTGCTTATATTTTTCCTAATACTGTAATATGTATGTTGTATTCTAGGTTAGGGCTGTGTATGTTGCACTGAAATATATTCTCACTCCCATTCTTTGCTTTTTATAAAGTTTTAATTTCTTACGGAATTCAAACAAGGTAAACACAGTAGCCATATAGAGGGAATGAGAGTGGAACAACAGATATTTTGTGTCTTTCGGCTTTTCCCGGTTAGGAGTCGCCACAGCGGAACTCCGGTCCACTAATGATTGGTAGTGGATTTTTACATACTGGGTTACCAGCCCTGATGCACAACCTTCAACAAAGGCATGCCCCATTCACGTATGCCTCCACACAGAAGATGCTCTAGCTGAGAATTGAACGGGACAACATCTTGCTATGAGGCAACAATGCTACCGCAGCAATAACAGATATTACAATGTAAAAATTACTTGTCTACTATAAGATGATCACTCAGGAAAAAATAGGAATATGAATAACTGCAATGATAGCCTACAGTAAAGTATGCTTGTGTATGCTATATATTGACTGGATTAAGTCAGAGAAAGCCTATCAAGAGAAGACCTGCTGGTTGAAAAAGCACTAGAAGAGTATTGATTTTAAATATTCAGCTTAGAAGCATTACTGAAAATTACAAATGTGCAAATTAACTATGAATGAAAAGGAGTGTGGTATCTGACTGTTCATTCATTACCAGACTCCACCTTAGAAATCATGTGCTCATCAGCAATATCAATAATATTTGCAGGCTGTACAGAATTCAGAATCAATTTAAAAAACAATGTGTAAAAGACTAATTAAATCTATGCAATGGGTTATGTTGTACAAGCAAAACAGCAGAATAAATAAGAAATTTTGTTGGCATAGTTGAGATGCACATTGTAAGAGCAGTACAAATATTAGGCAACAAAAATGATTTTTGGTCAAAACAAAGCTTGTGATTAAAAGAGGTGTTACTAGAGATTCCAGACAGAATGGTTGCTTAAGGGCCTGTAGAAATTTGAATAAAACAGTGTTTCCAGGGGGAAAAAACAACCAAGAAAGGAATGCAAGTGAGCAAGAACTGAAGGAGGAACAGGTGGCTGCTTTTAAAGCTACAAATAAAGAGGAGAAATTGTGGATTGTTTGCAAAGATAATCACAGTGTACCAGGATTGTGAGGTTTTTGAAACATATAATAGGACAACATCAAATGTAAGACAGACTACAAGAAAAGGTGCAAGATCTGGAGGAAGAAAAAGCAGCAATTAAAGCTGAGCTGGAAGAAAAGGCCCAGTGAATACAAGAATTAACAGAAATAATAAAAAAGCAGTGAGAAATTATGGATGATCTTGAAAAAGCACTTAAGAAGAAACACCATCAAGATAATTGGAATAAAAGAGAGAAGAAAAGAGAGTGGGAGACTGACAGGAGAGTTACAGGAGAGATTTGTGCTAACAGAAAATCAAGACTAATAGAGAGGATCCACAGGGTATGAAGGCGTCAAGCAGCAGCGCAAAGTGGGTCTACTACAAGTGCTCACATGCTATCTACTCGCAACACACTTGCTCACTGCCATTTGCTTGAAAAGGTAAGTGTTATAACTCCTGCTAACGTGATCTTATTTAATTGTTTAGCCCTTCCAATACCAGACTCTATTAAATTGCATAAGTCCTACCAGAGGACTAATGCTAACCCTAACACTTCTACTTAGTTCCTAACTTGATTCCTCCATTCCTCTTACCTAAACCTAAAACTCCATTCCCCCAACCCTAAAACTCCTCTTCTTCTCCATAACCCCACAATTACCTTTTCACTCTCTCATACTAAAATCCTACTCCTGCTCTTTCACTCTAAAAATTTCCCCCTGGTCCCTAACACTACAATCCCCCTTCCCACTCCCTACCTATGGCTATCATGCTTACCCTGCTCAAACTCAAATAATGTGTTCAGATGAAGTGTGGCAGCTCTTGCCTGAACTCATTTGAGTTTATATGTGAGTGGCAACCAACCTGTACAACCTACATGATGCTAGAGTTCCTGGCTCTGAGACAGTGGCCTTTGAGTACTTGGGACTTAACTGCTTGGCGTACAACCACAGAAAGCAGACCCAGGCATGTTTTGGTATGCTGCCATTCCTTTGCTGTAAAATTAAATAATAAGGCAAGCAAAAAGACTTAAGGTTATCTAATTTGGAGGAATGTATGTAAAGCTGGCTGAGAATTACTCAGACACACTCTATAGGAGAATAAAAACTATGTTGGCGGTATTAAATTAACTAAGAATGAACAGAACAGCAGCATGGTTGAAATACCCTGGAATTATGGAAGTACAGCAGGAAAGGGAATGGTTCCAACTGTACAATATGGAATATTTTCAAAAGTTAAAAACAAAATTATCACGGATAGCAAAACAACACAGGCAGTAAAAATCTGAATTGCCTGTGAGACCATGGACTGGGACAGCAACCTCAGTTGTAAGAAAAGTGATGCAGAGATACTCGGAAGGTATGCAACATCAGACACCAAAAATAAACCCACAGGAGGAAGCCAAGACCAGGAAGTGCAGAAGTACTGCATGTTAAAAAAAAAAGAGAGGTAAACAAGAAATAAATCACAAAGGAAACTACAATGAGTTAAGAAGAGAGACAAGATAATCAATGGGAAACAGATGAAAGACCTGTTTCAAATAGACAAAAAATAGAGAAACCTTTCCCAAGGAAGATTTAAGCACAAAAATGGAAAACGAAGCAGATATGGATAAGGTACAACTCAAAGGAGATGGGAACACAGAGTGTCAGATATTTTGGGTGACTCAGACAAATGAGGGACTAAGAAAGTCAGATAGAAGCATTTATGATGGATGTCAGAGTAGAAGTAGTAGAAGGCAGGAATACAAAAGGAATGAAAGTGACTGCAGAAAATGAGAAGCAATAAATAAGTTGAAGGAATGGACATTGAAATGCAGTTGACTGTGGATAGGGTAGGACGGACGTAACAGGTCCTTTCCATGCAAAGAATACCCCAGGGAACAAGAAATCAAAACTTTACAAACAATGGGAGGAAGTTAAGAAATCCCCAGGGCACTGATGGATAATACAGTTGGGGAGGCATAGGCGTAAGCCTCCAAAGTAAATTATATATTTTTCATAACTATGTAATGATGTACAATAAACTGCTGTACACATAAGTTTGATTTTTAATAAGAAATAAGTAATTATTGCTCATGTAACAATGGATGGCCATGAAAATGAATGTATGGGGGAAACACTGGAAAAGTCAGGTAAAAAGAGAGACAGACAAATGTGAAATAAAAGAAGAGTGATGAATTAAGTAGTATATTAAAGATCTATAGGATTGCAAAGAAAGAAAACAATGCTGGACTATCATTCAAAGGAAACTTGAGCACCAGACCTGTGAGATGATGGGTAGGGGAGACCAAAGAATGGAAATGTTGTGATAAGAAAAGATTCTGCCATCAGTATAGGGATAGCATGCAATGTATTAGGGTGAAGGGAGCAAAAAAAGAAATGATGTACTCACCATGATATTCCATCTGTGTTGTCCATTTTCATTCTTCCTCAACTATTAGGTTCGGATTTGACTTAACCGTTACTAAAGCTCGTGGTAACCAAACAGCTTACCCATAATGCACCAACCCCCAACATACCCCAGATCTTGTTTGCTGACTTAACCTTAAGTAGGATCTGCCAATGTGCATACATAAAGACACATAAATCTGTACATGTTCTATAGAGGAAACTGTCTGGAGCTCAGTCATAAAGGACAGCGGTGCCCTTACAATATCTCATTCTTCCAGAAGATTGTTTAAAATGGATGGGGTTGGTAGGCAGGAAGTTGAGAAAGAATGAAAATGGACAACACAGATGGAACGTTATGGTGAGTACATAACTTCTTTATCTGATGTTGTCAATTTTCATTCTATCCTCAGCTATTGGGGCAGAGTCCCCAGCTACCTAAAAACTCCAGTGGACTCTAAGGAAGGATATTCCTGAGCACAGTTCAGCCAAAGGCTGCTCTACCCCTCAAGACCAGATCTATTTTTTAATGAGTGATAAAGGTATAAGGATTTGCCAAGGTTGCAGCTGCACATAAGTCATCCATGGAAGACCTGGATAAAAACACTGAAGAAGTTTCCATGGACCTAATTGAATGGGCTCTTACAGGTTTAGTTAAGGTTAGACCCAGTTTGTTATGGATAAAAGAAATACAGTCAGCCAGCCATCTGGCTAGAGTTACTTTTGCAATTGGCTTACCTAATTTCAAATCTGTAAAGGAAACAAACAGTTGGCCTGTCTTTCTGATTTCTTTTTTCCTATGTAAATAAAAATTTAATCGTCTAAAAACATCCAATAAATGCAACATATATTCACCTTTGCTTCCAAATATAGGAAAGAATACTGGCAAATTAATGGACTGATTGATATTGGATTCTGACACCACCTGGAGAAGGAAAGACACATTGGTTCATAATGTAATTGATATTGGATTCTGACACCACCTTGAGAAGGAAAGACACATTGGTTCATAATGTAACTCTATCCTTATGAAAAATTAAGTTGGAAGGTTTCTATGACAAGGCTTGACGTTCTGAAATTCTTCTAGCTGAGGTAATGACCACTAGAAAGACAGTTTTCCAAGTCAAGAATGTAAGGTCACATTTAGCTGCTGGTTCAAAGGGGAAATGAATTAAGGCCTGCAGTACCAAGATAAATCCCCATGGTGGAGTAGGGTCTTTATACAGGGGTCTCAATAGAAGAGTGCCTTTCAAGAATGCTTTACAAAGTTTAGAACAGGGCACAGAAGAATTTTCAAATCCAATATGAAAATTAGGTATTGCTGCTAATTGAGCCTTAATGTAGTGGAGCTAGCCCCTTCATTAAAGGGCAAAGCTAAAAATTCAACTATGTTATGTATCAGAGATGAAAAGGGATCAATATGTTTTTGTTGTGCCCAGTAAACAAATCTTTTCTATTTACTTGTACAAAGCTTTCTTGTTGAAGGTTTATGGGAAGATAAAAGGATATGATGGACAGGGGAAGAGAACATTGGTTGTCTGGCTATTAATGGACAGGAAGGGTAACCAAATCTGATGAGGCTGATAAGGTACAGTGAGGATAACCTTGCTCTTCAACCTGGAGACTTTCATCAGGAATTTCAGAATTAGAGGGACTGGTGGGCAGGGACGTCGGGAGCTGTACGCACTTCAGTACAGTGTTTGTGTGGAGGGGTAGAGAAGGCAGGCACTAGGATCCAGGTGAAACAGCTTAAGCGGTGTCTTCTCCTTTAAGGAAAGCCATGCATGTGTCGCACGCATTAAAACTATTTAGCACTCTCGAGCGTAATTTTTTTTTTTTTTTCAATTAACTTTTTCTCTCACGCGCAATTTAAAATAGTTGTTCCATTGAGAGAGCAGGTAAGTAAATTGTGCGTGTGCATGTTTTTATGTATCTATATCATCATGCTGTTAGTGTAAATACTTTATTCATATGAAAATTTGCATTCTGTTTTTCTTTACCTTCTGAGTTTAATTTGTTTTAGGTTCATAGATTGGTACTGGGCTATCTGCCAGAAGGTATAAATTAGCCCAGCCACATTGTGCGGTATTCATCGCCCCTTTAGTAGTTCCCTAGACCCTTGTACTAGCAGCTAGTACCCTTGGCCCCTATCTAGTAGTGCTGTTGGTGTGATCCCTGGTGTGAACTTTCTGTTACCCATCCACTCATCAAGGTTCCTCTTGAAGAGTGATAGTGAGGGGCTCTGTCTTATGTAGATCGGGACCCTGTTCCATAGTAAAGGAAGTCTCTGCGAAGGGAATCTGTCCCTCCAGAATGTTCTATTCATTGTTGTGTTGTGGTTTATATCCCTAGAGCGTGTAGCTCAAGTAGATTTGGTTTTGCTAAGATGGAGCATGTTCAACAATTCTGGGTTGGACATAGCTCTGTACGTTAGACAGAGATCGCCTCTGAGAAAGCGGTATGCAACAGAGAACAGTCTTAGCTTTTTCAATTGTGCTGCATAGGGCAACTGTTTGAGGCCAGTAATCCTCTTGGTTAGGTACCTCTGTGGTCTCTCCAGCTGCTGGAGATGTCTAGCTAGGTACATTCCAATTGGTGCATTGTACTCAATAATGGGTCTGATGAGGGAAGAGTAGAGGGGCACCATTACATCCTTAGATCTTGATGCAAACCCTTTCGTGATCAGATGGGTCACATAGAAGGATTTTCTAACCACTTTGGCAACATGGTTATCAAAGGAAAACTGACTATCTACTTGGGTCCCTAGATCCCTTATTTCTTCTTCAGATTTTAGGGGATAACCTCCTATGTTGTAGTTTGCGGGTACTCTGTTTTTTAAGGGGATTACTACGCATTTTTTTGCATTTAGCTTGAGACCATGGCTTTGACACCATGCATCAGTCTCATTTAGGCCCTTCTGGAGGATTTTTTTTGCATTCATGTTTTTCTTTGCATTCAGCTGTATTATATTGTTTTTGATACATTATCAGTATCGCGTGCATGAGTTTCACATCCTCTGATGTGAATTTGTTATCCACTCGACTACAACCATTAGAAGTTTAATGTCATCAACATGTTTTATAAATATTGTCTCAAATGTGCCCACGCTAAATTGCATTACAACAAAATTTGGGGAGTGTAGCATCAAAGCTGCTATGATGCAAACAACATACACAGCATATATTATCAGTTTATTAATTACTGCAATCCATCAGTCATTTGCAAGACATTTAGTAATTTATTTGTTATATTTATTATTTATGTATATGTTTGTTTATTTACTTACACTTTGATGACAAGATAAGAGGGCCAGACAATAAACCATTTCTGCCACATCCTGGGCCTATGGGGCAAACATTGAAATACAGACCCATGATGAGAGAATAGTAGATAGTATACTGATTACTGCACATATTTTAAATGGACTAAAATTAAAGTAGGTAGAAAACTAGGCATGCTTTGTGTGTGTACAGTAAGTATATACATAGTAATATGGCAATCTAAACGGTAAATAATGTAAATAGTCAATTAACATGCCAGGAGTAATTCTTTAGAAAGCATTGAATGGAAAATTGTAAGAACTGAAAATTAAAATCACTTAGAAATATACAACTCATTTTGTACATTGGCATTTTAGAAATATTAAATAGAAAAGTTACATGACAAATAGAATATAAAGGGGGTTGTCATAATGGTTAAGGTGTTTATCTCACAGGAAAGGGATTGTCATAATGGTTAAGGTGTGTATCTGACAGACACATGATGCAAGGGCAGATAGCTTACTAAGTGTATATGAATATAGGAAAGGTGATTTTACGGTTGGAGTTGGCATAATGGTTGAGGTGCTTAACTCACAAGCAAGAGGTACAGGGTCTGATTCTCACTATGTGAAATTGGTGAAGCTTAGAATGGTTCACAAGGGCAGATTGCCTAGTATTTACGTATGAAATAGCAACTGCTCAACATTTTATTTTAATCAAACATCTAGACATTTAATGTCTATATCACAATGCAGTATTCCAAAGATTCCACCAGAACCCTCCCCCCCATGGAGTTAAGAGCTGGATATCAAGAGTATGCTTCTGATATGTTGTGGGAACTGAGGCTTTCTTGTTATGCTTTTAAATCCCTATAGCTATAGTTGTGATTTCTGCATATCACTTCCCAGAAGCGAATTCATGTATGGTTTCACACATGCTAATCTAGGTATGCTGATCACTTCTCTTACATGGAAAGTAATATAAATATAATATAGATGACTGAGAAAGGGGCCACACATAGTGAGCTGTTTATAAAAAGTAGTAGAAGCTGAGCTAAGCATACTAAACTAAAGCACAGAGTGCTGAAGATGCTAAGAAGTCAGTGAAGTGGTAGTGTAGGCACAATTACAACAAAGTATATGATGGCAAAATACTGGCTAAATAAATAGGTAATACTACTGAAATAAAAGACTTTACTGGGAAAAGTATAGCAGCAAGTCATACCTTCAGCTTTAACGCCAATAATGCAGTCATAACCCTTCATGTGTATATAATTTACACTAGTGGTTGCATTCGGTATGAGAGAGAAAATGTGTGTGTGTGTGTGTGTGTGTGTGTGTGTGTGTGTGTGTGTGTGTGTGTGTGTGTGCGCGCGTGCGTATGTAATTTGAACTAGCCATTCAGTTTGTATGACACATAAAGTGCATGTGTGTGTTAGTTACTGTATGAGAGATTAGGTGTGTGTGTGTGTTTTCCCTTGCAGTGGTTTTAGCATGGGAAGATTCCAGGTAATTTTAACTTAGTTTTGGTCTGCTATATAAGAAGTATGCTACTGAGTCAAAAAGTAGAGTATTGTATTAAGTTAGATGTATATACGGAAAAACAAAGTTTGAATGCTGATATTGTGTTAAAGTCTGAAACCACTGTAGTGTTTCATGCATATGAGTGCAACAATTAGGTGTGAAATATAAATATACAGGTAGGTGTCAGTCATTCCCTATTGCAATATTACCACCTTACCATTTGAAGTTGTTTGCCAGTAGCAACCTCTTTATTAGTTACAGATCTCTTTAATGCAGAATTATTCACATGATTTTTTTACTTCTGTATAGATTGTGCTTATTGAGTAATATTGGTGGATTGTAATGACAAAAGTTTTAGTGGCCTTTTATGGCTGAAATTTTCTGAAGTGGGTAGTTTGTCATTATTGGTTCATATATTTTGTTTCATTACTTAGTAGAAGAATGTTCATAACTACAAATTTCAAACACCATTCTACCAAATGGTACTGTATTATATAAGGAATGTAATTTAATAAATCAGGAAGGTGAATCAAAGAACACGTGAATGGCCCTATATTTTGAAAACAGCTCAAAGGTAAACTTAATCCTCCACTGGATAGATGTATCTTCTTTTAATGTGGGTTTTCATGTTGTTTCAATGAATGCGAGTTTCAAGGGCAGAGACATTTACTGCTTATGCTAAGTCTGTTTTCATTGTGAGACCACATTGTTTGTTTAGCAAATGGCTGTCAGTGTTTGTGTTATTTTATTTCAATATGTGTAATCATTGTAGAAGTAAATAAGAAAATAGGTTCCTTGTGTCTTTATTTAAAATATCCATGATCATTTTTTCCATGGCCTGCTATACAAGACTAGTTAGACTTATGGTCTGTAGTTATCCAGGTCAGTTGAAGGCCAAACCTTGTGCTGAGGACTGATTGTTGCAGTCCTCCATTCACTAAGCATGAAACCCATTAGGAGGCTAATGCTGGTCAGTGATTTTAGAGTGTTTGATAGCTCATATTTCATGCTTTCCGAGAAGTATCCCAGAATATTATCAGGGTAGTATTCTTTGCCTTGGAGAGTGCATTGAAGACTTGTTTGCTAATGATAGCCAGAAGAGTTATGGTCGAGGGTATCTCCTGAGAGGTAGAGGGGAAGAGGGGTGAACTTTGGATTAAATTTACCAGCCAGCAGGTTGGCTATATCCTCCGATTCCTTTTAAGTAGTTCCACTTACAATTTGTTCAGCACACTGTCGTGTTACCTTTAAGGTTGTGGTTATCTTTTACCTGGGTTTATATTTTTACCTCATATTATGCTTTGGTTGATTTAATCACAATTCTGAGTTCCTTGTTTAGTTTAGCAAGCGTGGTTTTGGCTTTCTGAGAGTTACATTTATTTTTGCATGCAGTGAGTATTTTTTTTTTCTTTTATTATGCTGCCCATAGGTCTTTATTTTTGAATTTAGTGTTATATTTACTTCTGAGGGGGGGAAGATGTGTCTATGCAAATATTTAAATATGCATAGAGCTTGGCAGTAAATTATTCTGTACAGTGGAAGTTTGAAACAGGCTTAGTAGAGATACCCCATCCCCAACTAATGCCCTGTACCCAGCATAGTCAGAAACCAGCACAACTCAGATATATACACACAAGATCACTTACAATAGATTACAAGGGGGCTGAGAATTGTGTGGTAAATGTTTCTTTAACATTTTTCACAATCAAACCTGAGTGTCTTCATTTATTCTTTCAGCATGTAACATCATAGAGCTATACATAAAGTAACTATGTTTTCATTTTGTGGGAGGGTAGGGAGGCAGCCTGCATTTGCAGATATGCTTTTTGTCTTTAGAAGCTGTTGTCTTCTCAGCATATTGTGTGGTATCGTGTTAGCTCTTAACATTAAGCGTTGGGCAAAACTTATTTCTTCCTTGAATTTCTTTTCATTTCTTTCCAATAATTTTGTTCAGACTATCACTGGATCATAAGACTAGAAAAAAAACCTCCAGAATAGTACCTTAGAGCATGTACAGTCCCACTGGCTCTGGGGCCTAGGCCTAGGGGATTTTTCTTGCTTTAACCAATTTCCATTCAGCAAAGGCTTGAGAGGGTAGTAAAGATGTAACTTTCAACAGCTTTAGTTTCTGCTTGATTGACTCCCATGGGTACACATCTTCATTTATTGTCAGTGGCAGTATGACCAGACCCAGCTAAAATGTATTTGTTGTCGGGAATGTAAGGTTTACTATTCCAAAAGGCTTAGTATGAATGTAGACCATAAGGGTGAATAGCCATTGCCATGTGACCCATGCAGGTGGAAGGAAGGTAGTTGTGGCTCGTAACGTGGGTGTTACCTAGGGAGAGCACTACATGTTGTACCTACAGACCACAACATTGTGGAACATGTGCTGCCTAGAGCCTGCCAGTCCTTTAGTCAGCAGCACTACTGGAGCTCTAATGAGCCACTACAAGGGTTAGGAGCTGCAAGGGGAAGAAGAGTAATCTTGGGGGGAGGGGCAAACTGATTGATCTACCCTAGTGTAAATAGAAAGGTATTTTGTTTTTTGACTTAAGGAAGTACCTTTGGAATGAAATGCTCATGCTGCTTCTTCATGTAAGTGCTACCCTGGCATAGACTTGCCAGTGATCTGTTCAAAGATCAGCAATGTGAAGGGCTGTGGCTTGGTCAGCAGTGTTAATGTGGGTGTGGCTTGTTGAGGGGCAGCAGTCTGGGAGATATGAGTACAAATTTGAAAATCCTGGCTACACCCCTGCTGGTGGGTAAGCATAACGTAGATTGGGGGGACCAATCTTGAAGTAGAACATCTTTCGGTGACTCCCCCTGAGGAAAGATTAGGGCAAAGTAGCTGCTGCATTCGTTGTTTTGTGGAGAAGCAAAAAGATTACAGCAAGGCTGGTCCCATCGGCAGAAAGTCATTTCTGTCACTTTCTTGTTGAGAGACCACTCATGAGGTGGAAGAATGGACCTGCTCAATTTGTCTGCTATTATGTTGGATTTCCCTGGAATGTGCATTGCAATGAGAAAACGTTTGGAAGAGATTGCCCACTGCCAAATCTCGAGTGCTTCTCGACACAAGTGGTAAGATCTGGTCCCTCCTTGTTTGTTGATGTGCCAAACCACCGACACATTGTCTGTTTGAATCACAATTGTCCCCAAGGGGAGGGAGTTCTGGAAGGCCTGCAATGCTAAAAGCACGGCTCTCATCTCTAGGACATTGATATGCAAGTTGGCCTCTTCAGGGGACCAGGTCATTGGACTTTTCTCTTCATAAAGTGCCACCTCACCCAATCTGGAAAGCGTCCATGGGCACTATGGCCTTGGGCTGAGGAAGAATGAAAGGACAGCCTTTGATCTGACTGAATCCCACCACCAGAGGTATCTCCTGCATGTCTGAGTGATCCTTATTTCTGTTGACATGCGTTAGTAAAGAATGGACCATTGTGTTGCTAGCATCCATTGAAGAATTCTCATATGAAACCTTGCTAGAGGAACTAAAATTATGGCAGCTGGCATCAACCTCAAGTCCTGAAGGATCAAGTGATACATTGATATTGCGAATTATTCTCTTGATTTGGAATCTTATAGTCTATACTCTTGAGAGAGGAAGAGAAGCTATCACTGATGTTGTGTTGAAGACTGCTCCTATGAATTCCAAAATTTGAGTTAGTTGTAGGTGAGACTTTTTGTAATTTATGGTTATCCCCAGATGAAAACAAATATGAAGTACCTGACCCCTTGCCCTTATTAACAGATGCCTGGTTGGGGCAGTAATGAGATAGTTGTCTAGATATAGAAACACTTGAAATCCCTCCAGTCTCGAGTGAGCTACCACCACTGCCATGCTTTTGCTAAACACCCTGGGGGCTGTGGTGATGCCAAAGGACAGTACTCTAAACTGGTAGTGACTGGCTCCCAGCCAGAAGTGTAAGTACTTTCTGGATTGTTCTAAAGGTCTATTGAGCACATCCAGTCGTCATTTCTCAGGAAAAACAGACTAGCCATCTGGTGGTTTAAATCTTGGCTCAAGATGATTGTCACTGTTATACTGACACACCAACCCCAAGTGCAAAAATGGGAAAAGGAGTTGAGCATGGATGGATGGAGAACAGACTGAACCATGACCATCCGAAACTTTGTATGTTGAACTGACTTGTTCAAATTGCTGAGACTCAAAATTTGTCTCCAGTCTCCTGTTTTCTTTGGCACTAAAACGAATCTTCAGTAAGTTAAGTTCTGGATTCTATCTGGTCTGGTGGGACCTCTTGGATGACACTTTTTTTCTAGCAGCTTTTGTATTTCTAATGCTGCTTCTTTCCTCTGACTGGATGGAACATTGGGAAGTTTGCATACAGATAGAGGTGGAAGGGAAAAGGATTTATATAACCTCTGGAAATAATCCTCTGCGCCCATGTATCTTTTATGTCTAGCCAGGCTCTCTCATGCAGGGATAGTCAACCCCTGATTGCCTCCAGAGGGGGACAATCAGGCCTCCTTTCAGAAGTGCTGGTAGAGTCTATCATAGAAAGAGTTTCTGGACCCCTGATTTTGGGGACCTCCTCTGCCATAGGGACATGGTCATCCATTAGAGCTCTGCCCCTAGGGGAACTTCCTCCATGTGTGTCCTGGAAAGAACCCAGGGACTTTCTGAATCATGTTTTCCAACCACCTCATTGATTACTAGAAAAGGAACTTTGGGGGTCAAAAAACATACTCCCACTGCAGAGAGGGTCTTTCCATCCTTCTCACACCTGGATAATTTGTCCCTCACTTTTGTGTCAAACAATGAACTGCCATCAAAGGGACCACTGATGAACGAGGACTTGAATGGCTCTGCAAAATCACATAAGTGCATCCAGGCATGCCTCCTAATGGATATGCCTGAACCCGCTGCCCTTGAGACATCTTCAGCTGCATGCGAAATAATCCTCATAAGTGAATTTGAGAGGTAGCCAACTGAGAGGCCACAGACAATTGGACCTCAGCAGAAACAGTCTGCGAAGGGGATTTTGAAAGTTCTTTGATCAAGTCCCTTTGCAACGTAGTAAAATGTGCTAAATAGTTCAGTGACCTAAGAACAAAGATCGCTAAAGCTTAGACATGCTTCCCAAACCTATCCATTACCCTAGACTCCCTGTTGGGGGATGAACAGAAGAACTTTGTTCAAGTTCCTTCTTGGTGTCTGCTAACATGACCATGGCATCCACGAGCACCCCCTTACCTCAAAATTCCTTCCCCACTGGTGCAGCATGAATCCTATCTGCTCTCTTAGGTATTGGCTCAACTGAGTCAGGTTCCTTCCACTCCTGCTGAGAGACCAAATCAATGAGGTTGTTGACAGGCAGAGTAACCCAAGAGGTAGATGGGCTAGCTCTAATGGCCTCCAGAAATACTGACTCATCCAGTGCAGGGTTGCTGGAGGTCCAGCCACCTCAATGTTTAAGGATCTCAAGGATGTCTCCAAATGAGACGTCTTCTGGAGGTGATCATGGGGACACTTCACCCTCTTCAAAATCAGTATCCTCAGTGACAGACTCTTGCTGAGAGTCCAAGTACCTCCTCTTGAACTTTCTCTTCCTAGGGACTTCCTCAGTGGGGTGGTCTGGGGAAGTGACAGAACAGACTATAAAACCCTGCTGGGTGGTCTGGGGGTCTCAAGCTGGCTGCCTTTGTGGCATAGAATGATGAAGGTCCAAGCACAGAAACATCTGGGATCTAGACTGAAGATCCTTGGGGGTTGGGTCTGTCAGTCTTCTCAGAGCAGAAAATACCCTCTTTACTATCTCAAAGGCAGACCGCTGAGGAGAGAAGACAGACCTCAGTGCCTAGAAGACAGGCTTCTGGACCATTGTCTCTTCCTGCCCCAAAAGCAATCTCCCCGAGGAAGAAGTTTAAGCCAAGCTATTCAGTGCTGAACCACCAAGGATCGGAGTTAGCTTTGAAACTTTCAGAGTAGACTCTAATGCCTCAGATCTGACAAGGAAGTTTTGGCTCCAAGAGTCATCTGGATCTGAAGATGTTAGGGCAGGGCACTCAAAGTTAGCTTCAGATCTGAAGATAAGGTTGTCTTTGGATCTAAGCCAGACAGACCCAGAAGACTCAAATTCATGGACTCTGAAGCAACCAAAGGGATCAGAGGAGGAGTATGAAGTGGTAGTGTGAAAGAGGTAGGAGCCAGTAAAAACAACCATCTGGATCTTGCCCTGAGAGGAACGTCTGCATCATTCTGACCACATCTTCCTCAGTCAGACTCTTGGATTAATGAGATAAGGCAAGGGAATGTAACTTTGATCGGTGCCTTTCCATAAAAGGGGAAGGGAGCCTGGAAGGCACAGAATCCAAAGAAGGAGAATGCCTGGTTCTTGAAAGAACAGTGGGTCCCAAAACAGTCAGATCCGTAGGTTTCTTTGCCGGATCTGAGGCCGTAGGATCTATAATTTTCTCTTCGGATATGAAGGGTAGGAGCTTTCAGATCTTCTTGGATCCAACTTTTGACCTTTTCCTTGAAGGCTCCAAAGTCTGAGTCATAGAAATGGAAGAAGGCTCCAAAGTCTGAGTCATGGAAATGGAAGGCTTCAGAGACTGAGATTTGGACTCCTTAGTCTTAACCTTGATGGATTGAGCCACAAAGGATGATGGCAACAAACCTTTCAGGATAAGCTTGCTTTTCCTATCCTCAAAACTCCTGGGATTGAAACTGTGGGCCTACACAATATACACAGTATGAGAATCTGAAAGAGGCAATCTGTGATTTCAGACACCTTTTAAAGCCAGAAGGACCCTTCTCAGCCATGCCAGCAACAATAATCAAAAAACAGTAATACAAGGTAAGAAGATGTTTATGCACACACACACATATATATATATATATATATATATATATATATATTTATATATCTATATCTATATATATATATATATATATATATATATCAAGGAAGAACAGATAAGAAAAAAAATGTCAGAAAGAATACTAACAATGGTAATGGAACTACACCTGAGTGTATAAGCAGGAAGGGGAAAAAAATACCAACAATGGTATAATAAGAAGTTATGTACTCACCATAACGTTCCATCTGAGTAGGTATCTTCATTTGCCTGCAACCTTTGGAGGATACGGATCCGATCTCGGATCCGAGCCGGCAACTTCTATCATAGTATAGATCCGAGCTCCTAGCTCCTCCCCTTACCCATAATCCCCTGCCTACCCTAACTGACCTCAGATCAAGTTTGCCTCATAGCACAGCTGATAAAAGTGTCCCAAGGGGAACATATGCTAATAACCACAAGAACGATCATTTTGGTTAGGGGGAAGGAGGGGGGGATGGTTGCAGACAAATGAAGATACCTACTCAGATGGAACGCTATGGTGAGTACATAACTTCTTAATCTGAAGTAGGAACTTCATTTGTCAGCAACCTTTGGGACAGAGTCCCCAGCTACCTAAATCTTGGGTGGCCTTCATGGAAGGCTATTCTGGAGCACCGCAGAGCCAAAGGATGCCCTACCTCGGGAGACAACATCTATTTTATAGTGGCTGATAAAGGTGTGAGATGAAGCCCAAGTGGCTGCGGAACAAATGTCATCCAGTGGAACCCTAGCTTGAAAGGCCGCAGATGTGGCAATGGCCCTAGTAGAATGAGCATGGACTCCTTGAGTTGCAGGCCTTCCCGAGCTCTGATATGCTAAAAGAATACAACTCGAGATCCATCGAGAGAGAGAAACTTTAGAAACTGACTTTCCGAAATTACTTTTGGCAAAGGAGATAAACAACTGATCAGATTGCCTATGATCAGCAGTTCTATGAATGTAAAAATGTAGTTGTCTGTGTACGTCTAAGGAATGTAGCTTGTACTCTCCTTTGTTTTGAAAGTTGGGAAAAAACACTGGAAGATTGATAGATTGATTGATGTTCGCTTCTGAAGATACCTTAGGTAGAAAGGACGGATTGATCCTGAGGTAAACCCTATCCGGGTGAAAGACCAGATATGGTGGTTTGACACAAAGAGCTTGCAATTCCAACACTCTTTTGGCTGAAGTTATGGCCACCAAAAAGGCTGTCTTCCAAGAGAGAAATTTGAGATCAACCATGGCCGCCTGTTCGAATGGGGGACCAGTCAAGGCCTGCAAGACTAAGGATAAAGGTATCACCTCTTTGACTGGAGGCCTAAGGAGGAAGGTACCCTTGAGGAAGGTCTTACACAGTATGGAAGTGATAAGAGGGCCAGACTCTTGCCCCACGTGATAGTATGAGATTGCTGCCAGTTGTACCTTGACTGTGGAAGAACTAGCCTCCTGGTGAAAGAGAGAGGTTAGAAAATCTAGAACCGACGCTATCGAGGCTGTAAAAGGGTCTAAACGACGGTGTTCTGCCCAAATGGTGAAGCGTTTCCACTTACTTCGATAAACCTTCCTGGTGGAAGGCTTGTGAGCTGCTACAAGAATGGCTTTGACAGGTGATGAGATCCCGGGAGTCCTTATGAGGAGTGGAACTGGAGCAACCAAGCCGTCAGCTTGAGGCTGACCAGGTTCGGAGTCGGAAGATCGAGAGGGTGAGAAATGAGATCCGGAAGGGGATCCTGAATCCATGGTGGATACACTAGGTGAGACCATAGGTAAGGGAACCACGTCTGATGAGGCCAGAATGGGGCAATGAGCATCATCTTGCTCCCCAGCTGCCTGGCTTTCTGTAATAATTTCAACATCAGGGGAAGAGGAGGGTAAGCATAAAGCAGACCAGGAGGCCAAGCATGAACTAGAGAGTCTATTGGGGACTCCTCCGTAGGGGGGAATCAGAGCGAAGTAATCGTTGCATTTGGTGTTTGAAGGAGAGGCAAAAAGATCACAACAAGGTTGCCCCCATCGGGCAAATACTTGCTCTGCAACTCGATGGTTGAGAGACCATTCATAAGGAGTCAGGATAGTACGACTGAGCCTGTCCACTAGAATGTTGGACCATCCCGGAATGTGCGTTGCTATGAGAAAGTGGTTGGTGGAAATCACCCATTCCCACACTCTCATGGCCTTGCGACAAAGGGGGTAAGACCTGGTTCCCCCCTGTTTGTTGATGTACCAGACGACCGACATGTTGTCTGTCTGTACTGCAATTGTCCCTACCGGAAGAGAGTTGTGTAGTGCCTGCAACGTCAAAAGCACCGCCCTCATCTCTAGGATGTTGATATGCAAAGAGGTCTCTACGTCGTTCCATGTGCCTTGGACTGTCCTGCCTGAAAAATGCCCCCCCCCACCCCAGGCAAGAAGCGTCCATGGTCACTGTGTCGACTGGTGGAGGTAGTGAGAAGGGACGTCCCGTGTGGAGTTTGGGAGACTGGAGCCACCACACGAGCGATCTTCTGCAAACCTTGCTTAAGGAAATGGGGTGAGACAGGGGGTTGCGAGACAGGGTCCATTGTACCTGGAGGGTCCACTGCAGAACCCTCATGTTAAACTGGGCCAATGGCAGCAGAGGGATTGCAGCCGCCATAGATCCTAGGGCCCTCAGGATCAATTCCGCCGAAGGAGTTTGCAGTTGAAGGATGGCCTGCACGTGCAACATCAGGTTCCGAAGCCGATCTGGAGTCAAGAACGCAAGCATCTGTCGGGAATACAGTCTCACCCCTATAAAATCCAACACCTGTGTAGGGATGAGAGAGGATTTGGTCATGTTGATGGTTAATCCTAATAGTGGAGCCAGACTGAGGAAATATTCCCTGCATGAACAAAGTAGATGCCTTGTTGAGGCCGTAAGGAGCCAGTCGTCCAGGTATGGAAAGACCTGAATTCCCTGGAGTCTCAGGTGGGCCGCTATTATCGCTAGGACCTTGGTGAACACTCTGGGGGCTGAGGTGAGGCCAAAGGGGAGGACCCTGAATTGAAAGTGACTGGCTCCCAGCCGGAAGCGGAGAAACCTCCTGGAACGCCTGTCCACTAGAATGTGATAGTACGCATCCTTGAGGTCTATGGAGCACATCCAGTCGTCCTCCCGCAATAAGGGGAGGATGGATTGCAACGTGACCATTCGGAACTTTTCTTTGGGTACTGCCAGGTTTAGGAGAGAAAGGTCGAGGATGGACCTCAAGTCCCCTGTCTTTTTTGGCACCAGAAAGAACCTGGAGTAAAACCCTGATCTGACTTGATCTGGGGGGACGGGCTGGATGGCTCTTTTTTGCAGAAGCTGCTGAATTTCTGCAGCAGCTACCTCCCTCTGACTGGGTGGAACGTCGGGGAGGCCTCTGATTCTGGGGTTTACTATAAAGGGAATTTGGTAACCTCTGGATATAATACGAAGCACCCAGCGATCCGTTGTTATGGACTCCCACATTGCTAGATGCCTCGAAAAATGCCCCCCGACTGCCTCCAGAGTGGAGCAGTTGGGTAAACCCTCAGGGGTTCTGCGTGGGCCTCTCAGAGAATGGTTCTCTGGACCCAAAATTCCTTGGGACCCCCTCTGCCTCTGGGGCGGCGTCCTCCCTGTCCTCCTCTGCCACAAGAGGACTGGTTGTCCTGAGCAGACTGGGATTGATGCGATTTTCAGAACCACATCTTCTTCTGATCCTTTTGGTTCTTGGAAAAGGACCTCTGGGGCGCAGAGAAGTGGACTCCGATGGCAGACAAGGTCTTCCCATCTTTCTCGCTCTGGACAAGAGTGTCGCGAATGGTTTTGCCAAACAGTGCAGAACCATCAAAAGGGGCATTCGCGAATGACGCCTTAAAGGGTTCCGAGAAGTCACAGTGACGGAGCCAGGCCTGTCTCCTCATGACAAGCCCGACTCCACCTGCTCTAGCGGCTCCTTCCGTAGCATGAGACATCAGCCGCATAGAGGTGTTAGAGATAGAGCTGAGGGTGGCCATTCGGGAGGAGTACAGATCCTTGTCTCCCTCCGACATGGACCCAGAGGGGGAAGCAGCGTATTCCTTAATTAAATCCCGCTGCATCCGAATAACGTGTGCCATGTAGTTCAAGGCCCTCATAGAGAAGGTCGCTGAACTGAAGGCCTGCTTCCCAAGACGGTCCATCGCGCGAGACTCCTTGCTCGGAGGATGAACCGTGGGGCTCTCCTGAGCCAACTCTTTCTTGGTGGCTGCAGCCACCAACATGACATCCACAGGGGGACCTCTGCTCCAGTGTGATCTCTCTGCAGGGGGGCTCAAAATTTTGTCCGGACGCTTGGGGATTTGGCTCTACGGTGTCCAGTTCCTTCCAAGCCCTAGAGGATATGAGATCCACCAGGGGGTCGGGTGGAGGGGACACTCAAGAGGTAGATGGTCCTACCTCAAACGCCTCAAGGAATACAGACTCATCAGAGGAAGCCTTAGGGGCAGACCACCCACCCCTGATTTTGAGCATTTCCATGATGTCTCCAAAGGAGACATCCTCGGGGGGGGGTGATCTAGGGGAGCACCTTCCCCTTCATCCAAGTCCATATCTTCGGTGAGACTCTCAGGGGAGTCTATGTGCCTCCTCTTCCACATTGCCTTGTGAGGAATCTCCTCGGGGGGGCTGTCCGAGAAGTCCTCATGGACTGTATCTTGTTTCACTGGAACTCCTAGATGCTGAGGCAGGCTGCCCTGAGGGCCGGATGAGGGGAGCCAGGAACAGATGAGGAGGAGTGCAGGAGGGAGCCGAAGCCAGGACCGGAGGCCTGGAAGCACTCGACAGTGCCCTCTCCACCGCAGTGAAAGTCGAGGGGGAGCCGCTCTCTGACAGATCTGAGATCAGACTCCCACTCGGATCCGAAGCGGGGATCGGACCCGGCACCAAGAACGTCAGATCCGAAGGACCAGTGTGCTCCAACCGGGACGGAGCCAAAAGCACACCGAATCCCTCGGATCTGAAGCTCGGCCCACGGCTCCGAGTGGTCGGGTCCGACAAACTCGAGGGAGCCGTCGGAGCCGATGTGCCCAGCATGGTCGGCTCCGACCTACCCCCGGATCCAATGTGGCTCGGCTCCGAGCACTCCGAACCCAGAATGCGGGTCAGAGAAGGAGCAATAGGGGTGAAAAAAGGGGTCGAGCTCCCCCCGGAGGGGGAGAGGCAAGAGGACTCCCATCTGCATCTGGGCCTGGATGAATCTCCTCATCATCCGGTCCATGTCCGCATCTGACATGCTAAAAGTGGACCTCGAAGAGGCCACCGAGGCAGACCTGGAGTGCCGCCTCGATGACCTTGACGGGGACCGGATCACCTCCTCCTCGGGTCCCGGGGAGAAACAAGGGGATCGGATCCGAGGAGGAGGAGATTGAGAAGACCTGGATGGAGAAGCCCTCTTGGCAGGCGGGGCCGATGAAGAGTCCTCTGCCCGCCGCTTAAGGTGCTTCTCCCGCCGCTTCTCTTTCCTGGACTCCCTATCCTCCAGAGCCGAAGCAGGAGGTTGAGTCCTGGTCGGAGGAAGGGAGGCAGGAGTGACTGCAACCGGGGGGTAGTGGGCACCGAAGTACCAGAGGCCGAAGCAGAGTCTGGGGGTAAAAGGCCCACCAGAACTAGCTTCGACCTTCAATCCTTGAGTGCCCTGGGGTTGAACGCTGCGCAAATCGCGCAACCCGAAGAGAGGTGTTCAACCCCAAGGCACCTAACGCACCGAGTGTGGCCATCAGCCGGTGAAAGCTTGTGACCACACTCGGTGCATTTCGAAAAAATGGCTTTAGGGGCCTCCGACATTACTAAAGTAAAGCACACTCACTAGGCCTCTAACACTCAAGTCACACACACACGCTACGACCAGCGGGGGAGGGAGGAATAGTTTAAATTAAATTTAAGCTGAGAAGCTAAAATAATAAGTTTAGTGTTAAGGGTAAACCTACCACGCACACACAATCGCTCAATCAGAAAAGAAGAAAGAAAAACTTTGAGCTCTGGAATCTAGCTGTTGCTTGAAGAGCGGCAACTAGATCTGGGGTCAGTTAGGGTAGGCAGGGGATTATGGGTAAGGGGAGGAGCTAGGAGCTCAGATCTGTGCTATGATAGAAGTTGCCGGCTCGGATCCGTATCCCCCAAAGGTTGCTGACAAATGAAGTTCCTACTTCAGATCAGAGGTACAATGCTGTATGAGGGTAAGGGAATGAAGTATATGAGAGAAATCTAAGATATTAAAGAGATTTTAAGAGAAAAAATATACTTATCTGATGAAACTCAACACCACATCTTTTCACAAAAAGTGGCAAATGAGATCTGGGGTACGTTATGGTTGGTGCTTTGTGGGTAAGTGAGATGCTCAAAAGCTTTTTGGTTACCACTAGCATTAATAATGACTGATTCGGATCCAAACCCAACAGTTGAGGTTAGAATGAAAATTGAAACTTAATTCCAAAAAGGAGAGCAATGCATAGTTTGGATGTAGAAATGACAGGGATGGATCATGGGGCGGTCCACCTCGAAAACACAGAACTTTTTGGCAACCGCTAATGAATGCATCTAATTATCCAGGACTGAATGAACAGAACTTGGTTGTAAGTTTATTAAGATTAAAAGCTTTGCATAGATATATGTCGTTAGTAAAATAAACTTACATCTTTGTTACATTCTTTAATTTATATTTATATTTAAAAAATTATTAAAAATTCTTTGTAGTAATACATTCATAAAATATTGGTTCCCCATAGGATTTGGAAGTAGAGTTTTGATTGGTTACTAAAGCAAATAGCATTATTAGTATTGGTCACTTTGGTAGTTGGACTAAGTAACAAATTAAAATAGGGGAAGCAAATGTAAATCATACACCGATTGGTTAATAGGTTAAATGTTCCATTTGATTTAGGTATTTAAACGTGGTTTTAGTTGATGAATTTTATCTGATGAAGTTTTGATTTTATACAAAATGAAAGTGCTTATCATTGTACGGTGATTTTACTACTTTTATTGTATGTCTGTGCCGTGATTTTAACATTTCTTGTGGATTAAAACTGAGTTCTACATCCAAACTGTGGATTGCTCTCCTTTTTGGAATTAAGTTTGTTTTGTCATTTGTGTTATGTGTATTCTGGTAAATAGAATGAAAATTGACAACATCAGATCAAAGTCTTAAAAGACCCATGTTAAAGGAATGTAAGAGACAAAAGGCAGGAAATCTAGATGGTGGGAGGGGGATGAGTGGTCTGAAAGTAAGCAAGCACCAAAGAACACAGTATTCAGCCTGGAAAGCAGATCAAGATGAAAGGTTATGCCAAATGGCAGTTTTGGGGAAAGAGGGTAAGGCTGGAACAAACAAAAGGAAAATACAAATTATTGCATGAAACACTGGAGGTTCAATTCCTATCATGAGGTGAACACAGGAAATCTGAAGAAGATGGGGAGAGACTATTCTGTTACTGGAAATCAGAGAAGGGAGAATATACTATGTCATGAGTACTCAAAAGGAAATATGGACAATGAGGCAGGGGAAGAAAGAAGACAGTAGCAACTGTATATCACAACTTCAGATAACCAGAGAGAGTGATAAAAATCAGGATAGTTAAATGGATCATCCAGCATGGAAGGGAGAAAGGTGCACACCTGGCAACAGGAAACATATATGCACAAAACAGGCATGAAGAAGGATTCTACAATAACTTTTTTTGCTAACTGGGCCCAAATAAGAAGAGAGAGTTTGGAGATCTAATGCAGCATAGATGATGATACTATCAACAATCCTCCGGCTACTCTGTAACATACAAGTAGATCCTAGGTACAAAAGGCCAGAAGAAATGTAAAAAATATAGAGGACTGGGTTATTAACAGCAAGAAGAAAGGTTCGAGTAATGCAAAAATGAGAATGAATTTGAAAGGAGGGGCTTCCACACATCCCTGCATATGCACTGACATCTATCATCATTCACAGGACTAAAACATAAGAAAAGGAGGGTAAGCAAAAACAGTAAGGGAGAGAGAGAGACATGGAAAAGCTTACTAAATGACTTGAATGAAGCACCGCAAAAATAAATGGAGTGCATGATGTGGGTAAAGAGAGCCCTAAAACCTATGGGAAACAGGAGGCTGAGGGCTAAGATAGGGAAAACAAAGAAATCAGGAGAAGAAGGAGGTAGCCTAAGAGTAAGATTTGGTATGCAGAGAAAAGGATGGTGGGGAAAGATTTAAAACAATGGAAAAGTTAATATAGAACTGTAGAATACCAGAAGCCCAGTAGTGAAACTACCTGGTATTCAGGAATACCTGGAGAAAGAATACAGATAGGGCAACAGCTGAAAAAAAAGGCAGAAAGGGATGGTTTATTTTATTTATGTTTACCGGGGTAGTGCACTGATCAATTCTGACCAATTTTAGGCTCAGCCCAGGACATTGTAAAAGGAGAGAGGATGACACCCTAGAGGAAATGGAAGATGTTAGGGAGGCAAAAAACTAAGCAAATCTAGAAAGAGCTAAAGGACAAGGTCAAAGTAGAGAAAATGTGAAAAAAATTGGAAAGGGAGAAAGGATGGATGGAAGCTGCAAGATACTGGAAGAAAACAATTCAAACAGTGAGGCACTTGCAGAAAGTAGAGAGAGCAGGAGATCAAAGCCTGGGTATACTACACTGATGCCATCTAACTACCATGCGACTGGTAACATTTGGCAGAAAGGAGGATAGTAAATACTGGAAGTGTCAGGAGGAAGCAGCAGGAATGGTGCACAGTTCATGTTCTGGGACTGTGAGTGGACACACAGTCTGGAAGCAGGCACAGAATATTTGGGAATGCATATTTTAAAAAGAAGCAGAACATACTTGAGAATTCTGTACATGGGGAATAAAGAAAGTGGACAGCTTCTGAAAAAAAAAAAAAAAGAAATGAACATTATCAGACTGTCTTATACTGAAATTAAAACTGTCATCACTCAAAAACTGGAAGGGCACAGAAGTATAGAAGCACAAATTAAATTGGGTTTCCTGGACATGGGGGATACGATAGTAAAAACTTACTAGAAAGAGGAAAGGATGGGAGGGGACATGATAAAGCAAAAGAAAGAGGTATTAAAATACTACAAGAATGAGAATCATACCAGGAATAAAGAGTGCTACCCCAAAGGGAAAACTAATGGGAGAGGAGAGAATAAGGATAGAGTAGGAAAATAAGTGACCGACTGATGATGAGTTAGGCTGCATCATACAGAAGAACTGCAAGTGACAGTAATATATTATATGGAATTAATAAAGCTATAGAATAGTGTGATTAAAGACAAGAATATTATACTTAGGCTTTATACTGGCAAAATATATAGTGTACTGTCAGAAAGTACTTTAAAATATAAAACATGCATATATCCTGTTTACAAAATCTCTGTACACTACTGACATATTCAGGGCACAAACTAAAGTAACTGGGTTAGATTTTGCTTGATAGAATTACGCAGTAAAAATAATGTTCCAGATACTCTCCTCAGAAAAGCAGTTAAAATAGTAACTATAGTGGGCCAAAATAATATGGGATTTCTGGTATAATTAAGGTTATACATCCTGTGCTGTATAAATTATGAGTCACAGAACTTTGCAGACACCAGCATCATTACTATTAAAGTTAGAAATATAAACTTAATGGTTCTTAAGTTTCTCATGAGAGTATGAAAAATGCTGCAAAGGCAGTATGAATGCTTATAAGACCCGCTCACAACATACATGCAGCTGTAGAGAACAGTGACAGAAGCAATGGCACTATGAATGTTTCTCCTAGGAAAGTTAAGAAACTATGCGCTGAAAGCATTGATACTGCTAGCATGTGTAATACAAAAAATAAAAATGTGAAAGCTTCACTGAGGGGCATGAAAAAGGATGCTCAACCATTAGTAATTTTAATTTTTTCAGATTTTTTTTTTAGGTTCATGCTGTCAGGGGAGTACAGTATTAAGATTTTTATATGAAGCAATACTTACTGTAAATGTACCAAGAAGCAACCGACTAGTGTTTAGAAACAGAACTTAAAAACAAAACTGAAAAGCATTAATGCTATGGGTCTATTTGTTAAGCAAGTGGAACCAAATGAATAGGCAAACAGCAAGGTGAAAGTAGTGAAGCAAAATAAGCTTAGAATATGCAAAGACCTTCACAATTTAAATAAAGGGTTAAATGGGAACATTACTAATTTCAGACCATTGTGGAAATTGTCACAACCATACTTAATGCTACATTCTTATCTGTACTACATGCAAATGAGTTTTTTGCTATATTAGGCTAGATAGAGCTAATTTAAAGATCTGCACATTCATAATCCCTCCAGGTAGATACATTTTCTTAGTTTACATTTTGGAATAACATCAGCTCCACAAGTATTTCAAAGAGTGGAAGATGAGATGCTTGAAGGGCCAGGAGTAGTAGTCAGTATAACTGATGATCTTTTAATGTGGAAGCTACAAAGCAGTAGCACTGTTTATGACTTATCAGGTTACTGGACAGACTGATGCAAAAATACTTGAAACTTGTAAAATAAAGTTTCAAATCTATGTGCCTAATCTTAGGTATATGTGACATGTCTTGATTTTTGTACAGCTAATACCAACTGTTAAGGTCAATGCTACAGCGAATATGCAGAAACCCTATAACAACTCATCTCTTGTGTGACTGCTTGGTATGGTACCATTGTCCTTCCAAGTTCTTTTCAAAGTTACCTGATACAACAATGCCATTCAGGAAACTACTACATCATGATTGTTCCTGCAATCAGACCCAGAAGCTAAGTAAGAGTTTTGAAATGCTAAAAACCTAGTTAGTCATGCACTAACTCTGAAGATCTATGATGTGTCACAACCAACTATAATTCAGGTATACATATGCTAGCAAGCAAAAACTTTGAGCAGCACTATTGCAGGAAAGTATAGAAGTAGCATGTGGACAATGGTTTTGACTGATACTTGGACATATTGTGTCCAAATACAGAAAGAAATGCTGGCTACCAGATGCGGATTAAGTGTATCCTGGTCACTAGGCTATTTTCAGCCCATGGGCCCCATCACTTAGAAATACCTGTTCTTTTGATTTCACTTTCCAAACAAATATATACTTATCTACCTAGTTGATTTAAATAATATTTTTTTTTGATCAGCCAAAAAATTGGTTTGGTGTTTATTTTGGGCTTGAATAGTCTTATTATTTTCTAACAGGAAATGAAATACAATTTCACAACCTGTAATAATAGAATAACCCACTTTCATCATAAAAGGCCATACAAACCACAACCATCATAATCCACCAATCTAGACCATGTAAAACAATGGATAAGGGTCATTAATTACTCATGCCTGCCAATTTTTGGTTTAAATGGTTATAGTCCAAGGAGATGTTGTCCAATTCACTCCTTGGATTGAATTGCAATTACAGAAAACTCTAATCCAAACCAGTCTATACAGCCCTATTTTAAGTGTGTAACTGTTAAAAATAGGGCACATACATCTTCTTTTACTGAAAATGCTGATATATTCAGTAAAATGAAATGTAACATTTTTGCAAAGCAAACTGCATACAAAACTTCATTTGATATTATTGATATGGTATAAATAAACTTTTGTCACACAACACTACCTTTCTCAGCACCTCATTCACACCTAGCACTTGGAATAAAATACTGTAGCAGTTTGCATGCATCCTGAGCATTTTCTAAATACATTAAAAATCATAACTCATGCAAATATAAATAATTTGTGAACAGTAAATGCTATTAAAAGGTACAAACACATGCAAACAGGGATGTTGTTTTGCAACATTTCCTCTTTACAGTAACAACAGTCACCACACTCAACAAAATACAAACACATGCAAACAGGGATGTTGTTTTACATTTCCTCTACAGTAACAGTCACTACATTTAACAACCACACTTACAAAAATACCGTCCTATATTATAAAACATGGAACTTAAGCATGATTGAAACTGTTCTCATCTGCACCTCATACCAAAAACTGTCCACAGAGTCATACATTAAGCGCTACATACAGACAATTTAAAGATCCAAAGAAATCTACTGACATAATAAATCCTAAAAAATAGCCATGCAAAAAAAGAATCACAATAATGACAATAGTTTGACAATATTGCTTACAAAGAATAGCAAAATACCTTTGCCATTCAATATAGAATAGCATAGCTCAAATTCAGATTTACTAACAAAGGAAATATATTTTTCTAACAAGCACAGTACAGACTCTTCCAGGCTATAATCTGGTCTTGTAATCAACACCTTACAATGGCAATAATTCACCAAGATTCTCTCTCTCTCTTTTTCTTCACCAAATATTCTGGCACAGCAGATTTCCAAGATGGCTGCACACTAATCGGCAGCTTAATTTTAGATCTCTCAGCGTGAACGCATAAATTGATAAACACCACCCAGTGAATTGTCATTTTGGGTAAAATTTAATTACTGACTAGTAAGTACACTGAATGGATGCCAGCAAAGAATAAATTTAGATAACCAGAAGGAAAATCTACCAGAAAACAATGGTTGTAAAGAATCTTGCAAGTATTCAGCAAAAAGCAGTTCAAGCTTCAGCTCTGGTGCAAGAGATGGCTTCCAGTAATTCAGAAGACAAAATAAATCAAATGTACTAAAGAGGTGATCAAAATAAATAAAAATACTGAAGGAATATATTGACTTAAATATTAAATGGCTGGAAAAAATAGAAGAAGCTTTACATAGCTGTTCAGATGAGCTAATAAAACTGCAAAAATCAGAAGTTGAAGAAAAGGCAGCATGAGTATAAGGCTTCTCAAGATAAGCTGTTTCAAAAAATGATAAGAGTTAGAAGATAGAGCATGCAAAGAAAACCTGAGATTTTCTGCTGTCCCAGAGACATTATACAAAACGGACTGTATTAATTTTATGAAAGCACAAAAAAAACAACTGAACTGGTATTCCACAGCAGGATTTGATAATTCAAGGGCACATTGCTCCAAACATGGCCATTAGAAAGCAGTCAAAACCTATATTAGTAAAGATGCAATCATATCAGCAGAAAAAGTTATTCCTGCAAAACTGTGTGGAAGAAGGGAAAAGTATTAAAAAATGGAGACAGCAGAATATTTGTGGAAAATGTTTATTCACTGCACACCAGGAAGCACAGAAGCAAATTTATCCCATCAATCAGGGAATGTTGAGAGGCATGTGTGAGATTCAAGCTCGAACCAGAGTCTGGTATTGGGAGATGAAGATGAACATGATGACCAAGAACACTGAAATTAGTGAATAAATGGAAGGCTATGAAGCATCAGTTACATTTGTGAAATATGGTTTGGCAAGAAAAAGTGGCTGAGAAAGATTGGACTTGTACTGACTCTGTTAAACTTGTGGGTGCACTGTAAAGCATATAGAAGACCGTATGTCATTAATGCTTAGGATGACACTAAAAGGGAAAACAAGTAAAACAGCTTTATTAGTATTCATATAATTTCATGACAAACTGCTTGTTATGTAGTAATACCGTTTTGTATAGTGTTATCTGGGGTATTTTTAATGTGGGGGCCATTTCAGTAACTGTTGTGTGTGTTAAAACTATGAAATCAAATTAGTATTTTTTTAGCTATAAGAAATATAGGGTGTACAGTATAACGAGAAGAAAGGCTGGACAGAAGCAAAATTAAGTTAATATGCTGTGATCATGGGTGGTGGGGGTGGGGTGGGGTGTAAAAGGGCACCAGTTATACTAGATGTAGAATTAAGATAATTTCTCTTATTTTTACAAGGGTGGACATCTAGATTAATGCCCTTGGCTTTAAGTTATAAACAAGCATTTTTTTTTAAAGTAAGAGCCTTGAAAAATAAAATAAAACAAGGAAAATAATGAGAAATGCTAAGTTTCTTGCAGCTGTAAAGATCTTAGCTTGTTTTTCCCCTTTAGCAAATTTTCTCAGTGGGAATGAAGAAGTCTGCAGCTGAAGGTAGTAGTATATTCTGTTGTGAGTCAAATTTAAAAAAATCCTTCATACAGCCAAGAGATGTTTTTTTACATGGAGACAATTTGCCTGCAAGTGCAAACAATTAATCTTGAGAGTTCTGAGCATACTTTGCTGACAGAAATACAAAATTTAAAAGTAGAATGGCAAGCAGTTCAATGAAAAATCAAGTTGGAAATTACAGGCCATGTACAAGAGGCAGCCGTCTCTCTACCAGCCTGACTACTTTAATGCATTTAATAGAACAATGTAAAATTTACATTTTCTGAAAGCATACACACTATATTTCACATCTGGGAGGGAACTGGAGATAAGAAAGTCAACAATCAGTGTAAGTGAGGGCACATGCTGTAACATGAGCTTAACACAAGCAACCTTAGGTTAAGTAAAGCCTATGGGTGCAGCTGTTGATTTGAGGTAATTGTTCTTAGCAGGAAGGTTAAACTTAATTTCTTGAAGATGCACATAGTTTTGTGTATTAAATCCAAGTTAACAAGGGATTGGGGGGAGGGTACTGAAAAAGTATTTAATTTTTTTTTAATTTGAGGTTTTCATTAAAACAAAAAGTCTTGAAAAATTAGACATAAGTTCAAATGAAGATGGAAAGGAACAAGTGTAGAAAAGATCAGCCTGCCAAACATTAGTGTGTGCATATAAGACAAGAGTTGAAAATACCCATTCAAAAACCTGTCCTGTACATTAGGTGGGAGCTATAGCTTTTTATCCAAATAGCTATGCTATCCATATTATCTTGAAATGTAAATGCCTTACTGCTATAGACAAAAGGGGAAGAGTATTGAATTAAATTAAAAAATTCAGAATGCAAATAGCAGTGCTGCAGGAAATGCATTTGGAAATAAATGAGTATGTGAATTTGACATAGAAATGATTTCAGGATGGATATTCAGCAGAATATCTGGGACAAGAGAAAAGAGGAATAATAATTCACATTGCTATGAGGACTCCAACAAGTAACAAAAGAAGAAAAAAATGACAATAATGGTAGATTTGTGGATGTGAGGGGCTATTGGCAAGGGAGGAGTATTACAACAACATGGATTTATATTCCACTAAAAACTGCCATTCTGGAGCTTAAGAAAAGTATGGGAGAAATAATCAGCTTTCAGCACAGAATATTACTTATAGGTGGGAACTGGAACATTATTTGAAAGTGAGAATGTATTGGAAGATCTAGATGAGAAAATGTAACAAACAAGAGGGTAGATTTCTGCAGAAATTTATGAAAATATTTTGAAATGGAAGATATGAATTCAGTAAAAGGAACTCTGACATATTTTGCATATTATTCCCCAAGCTATAATAACTGGGTTAGAAATTATATTTCACAGGAACATGTTCATGTGATTGAAAGCTTCATCACCCATGTGATAACTCTTTTAGATCATGCACCAATAAAAACAAAGATAAAAAAATGCAGGGTAATGAAGTTAAAATGACATACAGACTTCCCCACCTACCTGTTAAAAAGAATTTAAGGAATGTATAGAGGAAATTATTTGAGAGTTATTAAGGAAGACAGAAATATCTTCAGAAGTTATAGCTTCTGAGTGGGTTAAAGATGGTATAAATAAAAGAAAAAGCAATATAATTAAGAAGTAATAGGAATTACTTAGAGGGGCTAACAAAAAGTACTGCAGAATAAGGGAAATCTCTCAGAACTAGAAAAGGCAGAGTGCTAAAGGGAAAACAAGGGAGTATATGGATAATAAGCAACAATTCTCTATTGGGAAGAGAGAGACTAGAAAAACAATCCACAACAGAACAAATGGAGTATATATATATATATATATATATATATATATATATATATATATATATATATGGATTCACTTCATAACACTGAAACTTCATAATACTGAAAATGACAAAACTTCATAATACTGAAGACCAAAATACTGAAAGCTCAAAATACTGAATACTCAAAATACTGAAACTCAAAATACTGAAAACACATATTATGCGTAAACTCAGCTTAAACAACATAAATCATAGCAATTTCTACCAAATATATGCAGGGCAAGCCCCTGCACTACGTGGGGCTATGCCCCCCCTGCTAATTATATTTATCTACTCCAAGATTGCACTTAACTGCACTATGTGCAATCTTGGAGTTGATATATTTAATTAGCAGGGTGTGTGCAGCCACATGGAGGGGCTTGCATATTTGGTAGAAATTGCTATGATTTATGTTGTTTAAGCTGAGTTTACGCATAATATGTGTTTTCAGTATTTTGAGTTTCAGTATTTTGAGTATTCAGTATTTTGAGCTTTCAGTATTTTGGTTTCAGTGTTTTGAGTTTCAGTATTTTGATATTTCAATGTTATGAAGTGAATCCATATATATATATATATATATATATTTAGTTCCCAAGTGTGCAAAAAAGTCCAGAAGGTTTAGGTTCTTTGCTTGGAAGTGTTTGCTTAGGTATTTTTATACCACAAGGAGACTTCAAAGAATTTTTCTTCAGATAGATAACACATGTTGGAGGTCTGATGGAGAAGAAAGAGGTAACTGGGGACATATCTTTTGTGAATGCATTGAGTTGGCAGATTTAAAAAACGTCATACATAGTAGTTTGTCAAAAATACTGGGTGAGCAAATGGCTGTAACTAAGGAAATTATTATTTTCAGCTTGGACACAGGATCTGAATTGCCTAGATGGGTCTATATCATATCCTCAAAGAGGCATTCCATCAAATGCCTCTTCATCTACATGTAATCAGCGAAGTCACTAAACTGCGAACGTTCACATCAGCAATTTTTTTCCTTGGGAAAGAAATCGCTTGACTGTCCCTTTTAGTTTGCCATTTTCTCCACTGTAGTGCAATCTCGGAGTTGGTATATTTGGTTAGGGGGGTGGGGCGAAGCCCGCCACTTTGTTTCCAGTGATGTGTTTTGAGGGCAAGGGATTTCTTTCCCAGGGAAAGAAATCTCTGTTGTGAACGTTCGCGATTTAGTGACTTTGCTGATTATGTGTCGATGAAGAGGATTTTATATAGACCCACCTAGACATTTTAAGGCCTTATTAAGTTTAATTCTGTTGGCTGCCCAAAAAGCAATTAAATAGAAATCAAAATCTAAAGCAACTGTATTTTAAGTACTGATTATAAGAGAGAGAGAGAGAGAAAATAACTGGAAGAGGGATCCTTAAAAAAGGGAAGAAGCAAATTACATAGAAATAAATGGAAACTGTGGGAGGAAATACATGCAGAACAAGGTTCAGGAGAAGGAAGATGAGCGAGTCTTAAGATAAGGCAGGAATTCAGCAATTTATGTAATGTTGAACTGATTGTACTTACAGGGAATGCAAAGATATGCGATGTATAATGTATGTAAATGAAAACATGTAAATATAGTTTTTCTTCTCTATTAATGTATGTCTATGTTTTAAATGATAATTTAATTAAGTTGTTTATATGACTTTTGCTCTACAGGTAAAGATGCAGCAAAATTATCAAAACTATATGCATACTGCAAAAATTTTTTTTCGACATACAGCCTTGATAATTTAACATTCTAAAGGCTAGATTACTAGAAAGAGACATCCTTTTGCCTTGAAGACCTAACCATTTTCCCTCTATCGGGGGTGTTGGATTAGTTAAAGTCAAAGACTTTTTATTTGAACAGGCAAGTATGGAGACTGCAGCCAAATATTTTCTGTGAGCCTTTTTATGGTATGGAATAGATACTAGTGCTCTACATAAACATCTTCCATGGTCAGTGTATGGGGGGTGGATAGCAGTCACAGAATTGGGCATCTTGTCCTTTATATGGTTACATATCTTGCATAGCTCTGGGGTAACTCCCAAGCAAAAACATCACTAAATCCATTACCTACGGAAAAGTGAGCATCTGTTTGGACATAAGCCAAGGTTTACTTTCTGAAGAGTCAGTGTGACAAGACCCACTGTCAACTAGGAAATCATCATTGTCCTCATCATTCTCTGACACAACAGAAGGGTCTCTGACCAAACCAGCACTTGAGTCATGTATGGGAACACAACCACCAGAATTAGCTGTCTACAGAACACTGTTAGCCAAGGAAACCACATCAGCTTCTGTTTCTTTTTCTGGTGAATTTCACTAGATAAAATATCTGGGGACAGAGTATTATGTCTGTAAAGGTGTTCTCCAATACCTGCACCAAGTACTGGAACAGCCCTGGAGAAAGTATCCAACCCCTACTCCATAGCGATTGGCAAGGCCAGATTAAGACCAAATTGGGCCCGATGCTGCAGTGAGAAAAGGGCCTATTTTTTCTTGGCATTGGTGCATGTGCATTCGACACTCACCATACATGCACACTCAGACCAACCAAGAAGCCTTAATTGCTTGCAACACAACCAGCCATGTCCCATGCATTATCGTAACAACTTGAGATTAACATTAAGCTATGTAACATCAACATTCAATAGCAATTGTATGAAAAGTGCACTTAATGCAGAAAAGGTTAAACCAGATCAACTTACCCTAACCTACTTAGGGATATTGTCACTCTTACTACTGTGCTAGTGCTGCTTACTTATATTGCTGTTTTTTGAGCCTTTGCAAGTGCAAATTCTTCGAGCGTGTCAGTGAAGTCAAGGCTGCGCAGCAGCTCATGCTGATAAGTGCCAGCATGCTTAGCCTTTCCTGCCCCATCGAGGACCGCAGCTCTACTTTGACTATTCCCAACTTTGAGAAGCTCCGATCGCTGGAGGCATTGGACACCATCATTCACAGATAGATGCACAACCCAATCTCGATGTTTGGAAATGTCTGAGAACGATTCAACGATGACAAAAGCTTGTACATGGTAAGCACTGCTGATTCGTTCACAGTCACCGGTTTCTGAGTGCGCATAAATGCAGCAAATTGCATCAGCTCAGCCACCAGTGTGTCTTCCAAGTCGTCTGGATAGGAGAAAATGAGATTCTTAGCTTTGTCCTCGATCTGCTCAATGCTCAATGACGTTAGCTCCGAGAGAAATCCAAATGTTTTACAAATATCGTCATACGCCTTCATCCGCTTTTCCAGTTCAGCTAATAGACTGTTGATCAAAACCAGATATGTCTGAGTTTTGAATGTTTCCCTTGGGCTGAGGTCTGCTTCATTTGCAGCTCCTTCATCAGGCATTTGCTTTCGCTTATGTCCTCGAAGCTGCTCAGCTATTCGCCGTGTTGAACATTTTCAGTTACCATTTGCTCATACACATCAAATCTGTCCCATGCAAACTGAAGCGTGTCAACCAGTGACAAGCCAGCTGCCATATTCAGGCTGACTGTAGGATCTTGGAGGCTAATGCTCGTACTGTTGAGACGGCCAAGGATATTGTTCCTGGCAGCCACCATAACTGCTGTCTCAAGTTCATCCATCCTGTGTGAAAATCCCTTGGCCTGATACTCGTATCTGCCTTCTGCTCCTTATCTACCGCAAGCTCATCCAGGACTTCCTGAATGCTCTTCCACCCTTCTACCTGTGCTTTGACTGCATCTGCACGTTCACACAATCGGGTTCCAGGCAAACCCTTGAGCATCAGCGTGCAGCGATTCTTTAGTCACTGCCATTGATATGTTGAGTCAGACAGGAATACATATAGTCCATTGACAAAATCGAAAAACCTGGTACAGCCACCGCAGCTTTCAACAGCCTGATCTCTCCTACCAGGTTTAGGCTAAGGTTGCAGCATGGAATAAAAGTGGCGTATTTACATTCTCACTTCACAATTGGCTGGACACTATTGCACCGTCCTGACATGTCTGACGCATCGTCATATGACTGGCCTCTGCAGTTATCAATATCCAAGCCTTTTTCCTTCAGAAAGTTCAGAAGTATGCTAGCCATCTGCTCCAACATGTGTTTCATCATAGGCATGAATGTCAGGAACCGTTAAACCGGGCCCGACGGCAGAACGTACCGGATAATAAGAAGTTATGTACCTACCATAACGTTCCATGTTAGTTGTCTTCATCTCGCCTTCTTTCTTGCTGGATGGGGTTCGTAGCCGATCCTCGGCTCCAACTTGGTCTTTTTCTAAAGCTCAAGGGCTATTTACCGGCTCGAGGCCTCCCCTTATCCCACAGTGCTAGGCGTCAGATATCCAGATCTCATTTGGAAAGCTAACACCATGGGAAAAAAAAAACACACTAGTTCCCAGCAAAGGTTTACCTACAGTGCTACAAACAGAGGAGGATGTAACCTAAAAACAAGGTCAACCGTGGGAAGAAGGCCTCAAAAGGGATTCTTCTCGGTCCTAACCAGGCTAGGGAGATGGAGGGTGGGACGCAAGAAAGAAGCCGAGATGAAGACAGCTAACATGGAACGTTATGGTAAGTACATAACTTCTTAATGTTAAGTTGTCTATCTCGCCTTCATTCTTGCTGGATGAGATAGCGTCCCTAGCACCTTAGCCCTGGGTGGCTCATTGAAACAGACTCTTGAGCACAGAGGAATCAAAAACAGCTCGACTCCTGGAGGCCACATCCAACTTGTAATGTGAAATGAAGGTATGAGGAGTGGCCCATGTTGCTGCAGCACAAATAGATTACATTGGAAGTCTAGCCTGAAAAGCTACTGATGTAGCCAATGCTCTGGTGGAATGAGCTTTTCGTTTTGAAGGAAGTTCTTTATGTCTCAGTTGGTAGATCAAGGTAATAATAGAGGCCAGCCACCTGGACAAGGTTATCTTAGAAACTGGCAGGCCCTGCTTCCCCTCAGCATAGGACAGGAAGAGTTGATCTGATTTTCTTGACTGTTTGGTCCTATCCAAATAAAAACATAACTGCCTGTGAACATCCAAATAGTGTAACTTTTGTTCAGCTCTGTTTGAATAATTAGGAAAAAAGACAGGAAGATCAATAGCCTGATTGAGATTTGCCTCTGAGGGTATTTTGGGCAAAAAGGAAGAATTAGTCCTGAGTGAAACTCTATCTTTGTGAAAAATAAGATATGGAGGATGAACACAAAGGGCTTGAAGTTCCGATACTCTTCTGGCCGAGGTGATGGCTACTAAGAAGAGTCTTCCAGGAGAGTAACTTTAAGGAACAAGAAGTTGCAGGTTCAAAAGGAGGGAGAATCAATGAAGTTAATATCAAGTTCAAATCCCAAGGAGGGGGGGATCTTTAACCGGGGGTCTAAGTAAGATAGTTCCTTTAAGAAAGGCCTTACAAAGTTTGTGGGACATGATACTGGACTCTGATAGGCTAACGTGAAAATTTGCGATAGCAGCCAATTGGACCCTAATGGTGGCAGCTGAGGAACCTGCTCGAAAAAGTTCCGCCAAAAAACTAAAACATTATGGACAGGGGCTGTAAAGGGGTCTATCTTTCTAGCCTCTGCCCAGAAAGAAAAACGTTTCCACTTACTAGTATAAGTGTTTCTAGTAGAAGATTTGTTGGAAGAAAGTATGATTTCGCGCACTGTCTGAGAAATATGTGGAAGCCTGGCTAAGGTTGGAAGTGGAGCAACCAAGCTGTGAGGTTGAGAGAGTGAAGGGATTGGTGCAGCCCGCCTGACTGATGGATCAAGAGGTCTGGCACTGGGCCCAGATTACAGGGCTGCTCCAGCAGGTGACGATGCAGGAACGGGAACCAAATTTGTCGAGGCCAGTAAGGAGCAATGAGGATCATCCTGGATCCCAAAGCGGTCGCTTTCTGAATCAGTTTTGGAATTAAGGGGAAAGGAGGGAATGCATAGAGCAGACCCCGGGGCCAATCGTGAACTAGAGCATCTCTGGGGAAATGGCCTGGGAGGGGGAAGAGAGTGAAGAAGTTGCTGCACTTGCTGTTGAGAGGGGTTACAAAAAGGTCGCAGCAAGGTTGACCCCATCTGCGGAAAATTTTGTCCGCTACTAACTGATTGAGAGACCACTCATGAGGCATAAGGATTGCTCCGCTTAGCCTGTCCGCTATGACGTTGGACTTCCCGGGGATGTGCATTGCTATCAGAAACCGTTGAGAGGAGATCGCCCACTGCCAAAGTCTGAGTGCTTCTCGACATAAGGGATAGGACCTGGTTCCGCCCTGCTTGTTGATGTACCACACTACCGACATATTGTCTGTGTGAACTGCAATAGTCCCGGTAGATAGAGAGTCCTGAAGAGCTTGCAACGCTAAAAGTACCACTCTTATCTCCAAGATGTTTATGTGCAGATGGTACTCTAGGGGTTGCCAAGTGCCCTGGACAGTCCTGCCCTGAAAATGCCCCCCCCCACCCAATCAGGGAGGCATCCATTGTCAATGTGGCAACCGGAGGAGGAAGTACAAACAGTCTGTCCTGAAAAACATGAGGGGAGACCATCCACTAAGAAAGGTGGTCTTTGCATGATTGAGTAATTATTATGTTGTGAGACATCGGCAGCTGTTGAAAGGACCATTGGGTAAAGAGCATCTACTGAAGAATTCACATGTGAAAACAAGCCAGGGGAAGTAATGTGATAGCTGCTGCCATGAGACCTAAGGTTTTCAATACAAATCTGGCCTGAATTCTCTTGCATTGTAGCAACGTTTGAACATGTCGGCGAATGTCTAATACTCTTTCTAATGGGAGTTTTGCCGACAGTTCTTTTGTGTTTAATATGGCGCCTATAAAGGTTATAGATTGACAAGGCGACAATGCAGACTTTTCAAAGTTTATAGAGATACCTAGCTCTGAGCAAGTTTGGATGGTATAATCTCTGGCTCGGATTAGTTGATGCCTGGTGGAAGCAGTTGGGAGCCAGTCATCTAGATATGGAAACACCTGGAATCCTCTCCATCTCAGATGAGCCGTAACCACTACCATGCATTTGGTGAACACCCCTGAGGGCTGTGGTGAGACCAAAGGGCAGGGCTCTGAATTGATAGTGACTAGTTCCCAGCCGGAAGCGGAGAAACCTCCTGGAGCGTCTGTTCATTTTGATATGGTAGTACGCATCCTGAAGGTCTATGGAGCACATCCAAATGTCCGGACCCAAAAAGGGTAGAATGGACTGAAGCGTGACCATCCGGAACTTCGTTCTTTGAACAGATTTGTTTAAGCTGCTGAGATCCAAAATGGTTCTCCAGTCCCCTGTCTTCTTTGGTACCAAAAAGAACTTGGATTAAATCCCGGATCCTTGCTGGTCTGCTGGGACTGGCTGGATGACTCTTTTTTCTTAGCAGTTTTGAGATTTCTAGTACTGCTTGTTCCCTTAGACTGGGTGGAACATCTGGAAGGGATCTGTTTGTTTGAATGGGGGTGTGGACAAAGGGGATTTTGTAACCCTCGGATATGATAGCCTGTACCCATTTGTCTTGTGTGAGGAGTCACCAGGCTTCTGGGTACAGTGATAATCTTCCCTCGACTGCCTCCGAGAGTGGACAGTTGGGCAGCCCCTCAGGGGTGCAGAAAGGGTTTGTCGGAAAAGGATTCCCTGCTACCCTGATTCTGCGGACCCCCTCTGCCCCTTGGGCAGTGTCTGTTGTTGTTCCCTCCTCTGCCCCTGGAGGGAAACTCTCCACGTGTGTCAGGCACGACTCCTTGGGGTTTGAGAAACCACATTTTTCCACCCTTCTGACCTTTGGGGTATGGTCTAGAAGGAGTAGAAAAACAGACTCCCACGGCAGAGAGAGTCTTGCCTTCCTGCTCACACCTGGTAAGGGTATCCTTCACTTGTGGTCCGAACAAAGCCGAACCATCGAAGGGGGTATTGGTGAAGGATGCCTTAAAGGGGTCAGCAAAGTTACATAACTGCATCCAGGCATGTCTTCTCAAAGCCACGCCTGTGCCTGCGGCTCTACTCGCCCCATCGGCTGCATAAGAAATGAGCCGCATGGAGGAGTTGACTATAGAATTAAGGGTCACCAGCTGGGAGTTCATCTTTTCCTGAGACTGCGCAGCAGATGGATCCTGAAGGGTATCACCCAGTTCCTTAAGGAGATCTCTTTGAAGGCGGGTGAAATGGCACAGATAGTTCAGCGACCGCATGGAAAAGGCCGTTGAAGAAACATCCACTTCCCATACCTGTCCATTGTCCTAGATTCTTTATTAGGTGGATGGACAGGCACTGAAGGGTCAGCCAACTCCTTCTTAGTGGCTGCTGCAACCACCATGGCATCAACAGGGACACCCTTAGTGAGAAACTGTCGGACGGGGCTGTGATGAATTTTGTGGGCCTGCAGGGAGTTGGTTCCACTGTGTCAGGGGCCGTCCATGCCTTCCAAGCCACTACTTCCATGAGTGGGTCGAAAGGCGGAGACACCCAGGAGGTGGAAGGATGAGAACCAAACGTGTCCAGATACACCAACTCATCCTCAGAAGGGTTGAGGGCAGTCTAGTTCCCCCTCTGCTTAAGGATCTCAAGGATGTCTGAAAAGGAGACATCCTCAGAAGGGGACTTTGGGGACCCTTCTGAATCCTCCAAGTCAGTGTCAGAGGTGACTGACTCGGGGGAGTCAACATGCTTCCTCTTACATTTTCTCTTCCGAGGGGGCTTTTCCGAATGATCAGGGGAGGCCTCGGAAGAGGAAGATGCACCCAATGGGGCTACCTGGAGCGCTTGTTCTCCATGCTTGGGGTCAGGAGGGTGGACAGAGACCGACACAGGCACCATGGGGGGGAGGAGCTGAAGGGGTCAATTGCGGAGCTGACCAAGGAGTCAGCACACTCCTCATGACCTCAAAGGCACCCCTATCAGGCAGAGAAGAGGGCTCCCACTCCAAAGAGATGTGAACCCCTCCCGGCACCGAGAGGGATGGCTCCAAGGCCGATGTCAGGGCCGAGCTCACCTGCGCCAAGGCCCCGAGAGGGAGAACGGGGTCGGACAAGGGTCTGATGCTACTCGCCCCCTCGGAGCCGATGAGGAAGTCTCGGTGCCCGGATCCCTCCAAGGACGGAACCAATGAAGAGATCGGAGCCGACGAAGGAGCCGAAGGGTGGGGTATCGGCTCCGATGTTCCGACGATTCGAGCCCCAACAAGCTCCAGCTCTGAACACAGTAGTAGAGTCGGAGGAGGAATAGTTGAAGAAACAGGGATAGCCACAGTCTGCTACGAAGGGCTAGTCAACATTTTGGCCAGTGCCTGCGACTTAAGGAGCCTACTGACCACCCTCTCTAAGTCATGGTCAGATAAACTGGAGGACAGAGAGGAATGGGACCTATGACTCCGCTCCGATTGTAGTAATGGGGACCTAGGAGCCGAGCAAATGGATTCTAAAGAAGGGGATCTCGAACGCTTCCATCTCAGAGATGGCTCCGATGGCAAAGTCGGGGCCGACTGAGGTCTCAAAGTGTCGGTTCCGGCTGGAACCAACAAAGTAGTAGAAGTTCCACTCGGCGTTGGCTCCAAACAGGGAGCCGATGGTTTGGCGGGCTTTAAGGATTTCCCCGACGAAGGCTTAGTCGGGGATCCTTCAGGCTTTAACAAGCCTCTCAAAATTAGTTTATTCCTATGTTCCTGCAGGACTCTTGGACTGAAAGCATGACAGACTGAACAAGAGTCCTGCAGGTGTAGGGGGCCCAAACAATAAACACAAGAAGTGTGACCGTCTATCAGAGACATCTTCTGACAGCACGAGTCACACTTCTTGAAACCTGAAACCTTGGTATCTTTGGACATGGTAGGAGAGATACCAAGGGAATTTAAACTAGTGCTTAAACACTAAACACAGACACACACGCACTAGAACAGACAATACAACTTCTACAACTATAGCAGTTATAATTAACCAAAAACTATAAAAACTATATATGGGTCCATGTCATATGGTCGACTGTTCATTTGACTGAAAGTTCATTTGATCGACAAGCATTTTAGGTGGGGGGCGGTGCCCCCCACACCCCCCCAACTATATATATCAACTCCAGGGTCACACAACATTGGGGGAGGGGGCAAATGCTTGTCGATCAAATGAACTTTCAGTCAAATGAACAGTCGACCATATGACATGGACCCATATATATATATATATATATAAAACACACTATACAGAGATAGGCCTAACCACTACCCCAAAGGGGGATGGGGAGGGGAAGAGAGGAAGGGAATAAAACTCTGTAATCAACAGAAAAAAGGGGATTATAAGTGGGTCTAAAGGGATTACAATTTAACAACTCTAATAGAAAAGAAAATCTAAATTAACAACAACAACCCTGACTATGAAAAGTTATAAAAAGAATTATACAACCTGGAGCCGGAAAAAACACAACCTCATAGCTGAAGCGGCAAACGAGATCTAGATATCTGACGCCTAGCATTGTGGGATAAGGGGAAGTCTCGAGCTTTAGAAAAAGGCCGAGTTGGAGCCGAGGATCAGCTCCGAACCCCATCCAGCAAGAATGAAGGCGAGATAGACAACTTAACATCAATGATTAGCTGAATGATGCGTGATACATCAGGTGTCAAGTCAATCAAGACAGAGAAATACTCCACCTCCTTGGCTTCTTTCAGGATGGTGTCCTGCACCTTTTGTCCCATGAGCTTTACCAGTTCCTCACAAATTGTGGATGACAAATAGGAAACGTGACCTTTCCTGCAGTTCGCATACTTTCTAATATGGCTAGCCAGCAGAGTATCATACTCCGCCAATAGCTCAATGATGCCAAGGTAGTTACCATTATGAGTGGAACCTATGATCTCATCCGAGCCCCTTATAGCAAGACCACGCTCAGCTAGGAATACCAGAACATCGATGAGCCGCTTCAGAATCTGGCACCAGTAATACAGCTCTTCCTCAACCTGTTTGGCTGCTAGGTAGTCAACACGACCGGCCTCCCTCTGTCAGCTCGCAAAGGACAACATAGCCTCACGATGACCATCACTGCTTTCAAGCATTTTTATTCTGGATTCACCTACCCTCCAGTTGTCAAAACCGCCAGAAATGAACTTGGTCACTTGAACAGCACTGCTACCTAACAACTTCATGCAAAGCAGAACACCTTTCCTGTCGAAGGCAAGTAGCACAACCGTTGTCTACAGGATTTTTTGCCACTGAGCGGATGCGTATGCACGAAGGTCTTTGTGCATCGACATTGGAACGACTCGCCTGGGTTTCATCTGGCACTCTCTTCAAACTTCGATTCAGTGTGTTGGCAGTCTTTTGGTCCTTTCTTGGCCCAATATTCTCGAGTGTCAGAGTTGATTTCACCCCCACTGTCCCAAATCATTGGTGAAAGCCTCCAGCATCGGCGTTAGTGCTTCAGAGATGGCATTGCCTTTCACCTCTTCTCTCTCCCCTGAACTTTCCCGCTCTTTATTTTCTCTTGCCTCCACAGGTTCATCTTGCTTGGCCTGGTCTTTAGGAGCACTCGAACTTGCAATTGCATCCGACACAGACGATTGAGACGAAGATGCTCGTACTCCGATGTATGAACTCAATTTTGGAATTTTCGCCAAAAGTTTTCCTTGTTCTGCTGCTTCTTTCCTTTTTCGCTTTATCCCATCCACTGAGTTGAGATGCCATAGCAAGCCTGCATGAAACAGTACGAAAGATATCACAAAGTAAACTGTTTAACGTAAAATTGATAGCGTTAACTTGAAATCTTTGGTTAACAATAAACACGATGACATTATAGTTACGTCACAGCGCAAAGAATAATAACTGTATAATAAGTAACGCTGTGTATAGGCGTCCGAAAGTCAGACTCCAAATTTCATTCTAAGAATTATTCTGAGGTTAATATAGCAAAGGAAAACTGTTTAGCTTCCAGAAAAATTCTTGTCTGTTTTCATCTGGGCCTATTTCAGGAATGGGCCTCATGCTGCAGCATCAATAGCACCCACCTTAATCCGGCCCTGGCGATTGGCAAAGGTACACTACAGGAAACTGGGGCAAAAGGTAAATGGTCTGCAGGCCAAGCAGCAGCCCTGACAAATCACTAATGGTGGACTGCATACCCCTCAAGTGTACCTCATTACGAGGAACGTACCTCATTTGGGGTCTTAAAAAGTTCATGTTCCTCGAAGTTCCTCAAAAATTCCACATTGAAAGACTCTGTCGCACATTCAGTTAGGATTTTTTTAGTGAAATCCATTGTAAATAGAAATGAATCATATTAATTCATTAAAATATCTTCTTTATAAGTAAAACCAGCATATTTTAACCATCCTATGACCTTCCTAGTTGAAGTTGTTAGTAAGCCACTAGTATGTGTTCCACATTTTTCCCATTTGTTCCACATTATGAGGGCTAGTGTTCCTCATTTTAGAGATGGAAGGCTGAGAGCTATGGTGGACTGAGGTACATTTTTATTTTATTTTTTCTTTTTAGGTGCAAACAGACTTGATGGGGGGGTACCAGAGTTAAGATCTAGCAAGTCAGTGGGGACAGAACACCAGACAGAATAATGAACTGACAGTACTGGATAATAAGCATTTAAAAGTTTCTAGTAGTAAATATGTCTCCACACAACTAAATTCTGCCAAAATGTGCTATTATCACAAAAACAGTTTGAAATGTGTTCAGAATTTTTACAATGGATATAAGTTAAAGAATTTCCAGTACACAAAGTCCAAGCAACCAGCGTGCCACATCAGTATTAAAAATTAGCTCCACACACTAACCACATAAAACTAGCATACAATGATATTTAATAGCAACTTAAGCTATATTTACCTGTCAGAGAAAGTAATCTCCACAGTACATTTAAATAACTTCATTAGAGGTAAAATTGCAATCCCATGTTAAACTACATAGAGCAGATTCATACATATATCTTAAAAAATCCAGGTTCTGAAACATTTTCCTGTCGAAAGATGACAGTAAAGCAGAGTGATAACAGTAGACAGGTGCAATTAATTCGCAGTTCTGGCTGCACGAGACAGCCCCCTAGTGTCCAACAGCACTGATACACACTGTACTTCTGAGAAAAATACAGAAGGTTTTCTCAGAAACAGTAAAAAATAAGCATTTGTCAAAGAAATAAATCAAACACTACTACAAGCAGAAATTTCCATAAGAATTTTTGTAAACACTGACAAAATACTATCTTTTAAATAAACATCAAAATACAAACAGAATAATAAATCTAATAATAAAATGAGAAGGGGGTCCCCAAATGGGGCTTATCTGAGCTGTAAGCTAGAAAATCAGCACTCGACTCTGATAAGAGTCAGAGAACTTTCTTTTTTGGATAGCAGAAAACTTAACACTCACTTCCTGTGACAGTTGAAGGCTTCTGTCTCAGGATATGCTCAGTCAATCAAGTGTCACAGGAAGAGAGGGAGGGGAGTCAGACCTTTTGAAATCTGTCCAGTACTGTGTTACCTTGAAACATCCCAAAATGCCACTGAGGCAGTGGGAATTAAATCATTCTTTACACTTCTCTCCACTATTAATATGTTTAGACAATGCCTTCTTCAATTTATTTTTTATACTGTAAGCATATTTTTTAATCCTTTTAGAAAATGCCCCCATTGTCATACCAATTTATAACAAGGACAAGTACAGCATATAGCGATGTAACACCTGTGGAATCACATTTATAATGATGCAAAATATAAAAATTATCCATTCTAAATTCAGTAAATCTACACAAGTTCCTTCATTAACAAATTTACATACATTCCACTCCTAGAGGTGCTCTTCCTTTTTAACAGAAGACGTTTCACTGACAAATGAAGTAGTAAAGTGTGAAGGGTAGGGAAAATAGAGTTGTCCAAGATCTTACCATAATGGTAGATGTCCTTTTTTTCACTGTTGTAATATTCCTTACAATAGAAATCTCTGCTAAGGGTGGCCCAACATCCAGCCAGTATAGCAAAGCCTTCAAGTTGCTTTAAGTTATGCTGTACATCATAGCTATGCTCCCTGCATGTAGAGTAGGGCATAAAGGTGATGTCCAAAGTTATTACGTTTCTTAATATTAGTAGTAGTATTCTATATAAAAAAATTCCAGTTTATTTCCTGTAACTGAATTCAAACCATTATTCCCTATACAAATCTTTCCATTTTCTACTATATTTCTAATGCTCATGCAATTCAATGACATGTCCAAACAGACAGTACTATTCCTAGTATTATACTTATTTTATTATTGTTTACTATTATACCTTTATTTAAATATCTGCCCCTCTTTGATGCTAGTGAATTATTGTCCTTTTCTGTAATCATTTCTGTACTTAGTCATAGAACACAACATAAAAATTTAAAAAGGTGTTTAGTATACAATGCATAACTTGGAAAGTGCAGAATTCAGCATCACATGCTGAAAATACTGTCCAGTATTAGATATCAATTACAGAGGTACAACTGGAAAATTTGTGGGGTATAAGTGAAATAATTAAAATCTGGGGAGACTGGAGAATCCGGCAAAGTAGTTAGAAGATGCAGGGAATCCTTACTTCTAATATGGAAATGGTAGCTACTCTGGGGTATTAAAAGCTTACCCTTACTGTTTTCATCCATCTAAGTTGTAAAGACGGGCTTCTCAGAAGAAGGGAAGTTGCTGGAGTACGTTTTGGCTGGAGTAAAACTCAGGAGGCATGTCTATTATTTTATGCCAGATCAACCAAGATATATATATATATATATATATATATATATATATATATATATATATATATATATATATATTCACTAGACAATCTTGAAATACTGAAATGTTGGATTTCAGTATTTCGAGACTGAATAGTCTAACACCCACATACCCAAACACCCAAAACCGCGAATAGCACACTCGGGACCATACACACACATACACCTACCTAACTACACTAAAACAAACAATATAACACACACACACCTACCTTACCTATAAGCAGGGGGGTCCTGCACTCCCTACTTACATATATACTTACTCCAAGGTCGCACTAAACACAAAAAAAAAAAACACTAGACACACACACACTAAAATCCCTAGCCAATACCCTTACACAAACACCACTTACCTGAAATCCCAGATAAATCCACAAACCACACCGCACTTCATGAATGTGACACCATGATAGCGGATTCAGCATTTCCGCATTCGACATAGTGGAGTTTCACGTAACTGCACTGTCGAGTATTCAGTCTCAAAGTACTGAAATTTGACATTTCAGTACTTTGAGATTCTCTACTGTATCCATATATATATATACATACACACACACACATATATATATATATGTGTGCGTGTGTCAGCGTGTACTCTATTGTAAAAGTCAGTTGTGTGTTAGATCAACTACCTTCTCTACTGCATTTGCTTGACAGGTGTACAAGACGAAAATTTACCTTTACCCAATGTTTCTGTAACCTTGGAGTTATTACATTTAATTATTAGTTGAGGGGGCTTGCCTCTTGAAAAAATGTTTACTCTCTCTTTTTTTTTTTAAAAACATAGATTTTGCATGCATTTTCAACCATTTGTGATCTCTACTGCAGTCAACCTTGAGTGTTCTAGAATAAATGTGTGTAGATATATACATACATAAATACATATACACACACACACACACGTGTTTGTGTTTTGTTGACCTCGTCTCCAAAGACAGAATAAGGATCGATGGCTGCCTCAAAATCTCAGGGTATGAAAAGGTCTTAGCCAGGAACACCTCAGTTCACCAGAAGCAGCTGCTCTATGACAGAAATGCACTTAGCCATATGGCCATCATGTTTCATGCACAGAAATCATCTTTAAGACTTCATTTTAATTTACAAAAATTACCCGTGACTTTCTGTTCATGTACATTATCAGTGATCTCATGTAACTGGCGAAAATAACCTCAAAATTGATGACTCAGGTCTGGTAATTAACAGCTATACAGCTTTCCACTACAGCCAACACTTTGGCCTTCCTGACTGAACAGCTACCTCGAGATATCTGTGAGGGACATGCATGAGAACTAGTATCTTAAGATTAGCTTTGTGCGTCTTACTTAATGTTTAGTAGTCTTCTGCAGTCCTCCACAGCCTGGTACCATAGAACAGGCATTGCTCCAAGGTTGCCCTTGAAAAGGGACTGTGTGCCCAGTGGGCCTACCAGGTTAACAAATAGGTATTATTATACTGACAGTGACCTCTGCATTACCTTGTAAATAAAAAAGTGGGGGAAGGTGGAGTGACATGTGCCTACAACTGCTCACAGCCCTAACATATTCAAAACATCTTCTGAGAGAAGAAACCATTTTATCACCCAAGCTTAAGTACTCTTACATATGGTTAACCTTTTCTTCAGTTGCATCACCATTATCACCTGGAGATAAACTAGATGAAACTGTGAATGCAATCTCATTCTCAGTGAACAGGAATCAGGAGACCATACAATTGATTTCTAACATTCATCCTTAGTCTCAACCATCTTCCTTTTTAACAGAAGACTTGTTTCACTGACAAATGAAGCAGTAAAGTGTGAAGGGTAGGGGAAATAGAGTTGTCCAAGAGCTTACCATAATGATAGATGTCCTTTTTTTACTGTTGTAAAATTCCTTACAATAGAAATCTCTGCTATGGGTGGCCCAACATCTAGCCAGTATAGCAAAGCCTTCAAGTTGCTTTAAGTTATGCTGTACATCATAGCTATGCTCCCTGCATGTAGAGTAGGGCATAAAGGTGATGTCTGGACGTACCATTCTCTGAACTGACAGCCCCAGAAGGAATGCCAGTCCAAGAAAAAGAGAGATAATTAGTACATCCAAAAGATAAAAGAACCGGGGGGGGGGGGGATTGAATACTGCAACAGTGAAGAGAAGGACATCTATCTTTATGGTAAGATCTTGGACAACTGTACTATGTCCATCCATTTCACCATTGCAGTATTCTTTACAATAGGAAGAATGCAAAAGCTCAGGAAGAAGAGAGGGAGGAAGATGGTCAGCAGAGCTCTTCAGGAATCCATGAAGAATGGGCTTTCCAAAGCCAGCTCTAGATATCACATCCAACTTAGTGCTTGGTAAATGTATGCACAGAAGTCCAGGTCACAGCCTCAGGAATAAAGTTAGTATTCAAACCCTTGAATAAAGCAGCAGAAGAAGCCACAGTCCTGGTAGAATGAGCCTTAACAGAAGAAGAAAGGATCTTGCCATGGAAGGCATAACAAAAAGAAATGGGTTTAGAAATCAAAAAAATAGTGTGCTTGGAAGCAGCCAAACCTAAGGTCCTAGGATGAAAGGAAACAAACAGCTGATCAGATTTATGATGAAGTCTTAGCCTTATCCAAGTAAAATTGAGTTGTCTATGCACATCAAAGTGTGCAGCACCTCCTCACTAGCAGATTGCTGAGAAGGGTAAAACGTGGGCAAATAATAGACTAAGAGACAACTCATTCAGCACCTTGGGCATGAAAAGAACACCCTGTTTATGGAAAACTAAAAAAGGAGGACAAGCCATAAGGGCTTGAAGCTCAGACAACCATCTGGCAGAAGTTCTTGTTGTTGTGTCTTTCGGCTTATCCCGGGTTAGGGGGTGCCACAGCGGAACTCCAGTCCGCTAATGTTTGGCAGTGGATTTTTACGTGCCAAGTTACCAGCCCTGATGCACAACCTTCAACGAAGGCACGCCCATTCACGCATGCCTCCACACAGAAGACGCTCTAGCTGAGAATCGAACGGGACAACGTCTTGCTGTGAGGCGACACCACTACCGCAGGACAAACATCTAGCAGAAGTAAGGGCTAACAAAAGTACAGTCTTCCAAGAACAATGCTGTAAGGAAGCTGAAGCTGTAGGCTCAAAAGAAGCCTGGATCAATTTTTCTAAAACAAAATTAAGATCTCAGGGAGAATGGGCAGGCTTCCTGGGAGGTCTAATATGAAGCGCACCTTTAAGAAACTGTTTAGCTTAAAATCTAGAAGCTAAAGGAGGTGATAAAGGCAGACAAGCAGAGATAGCTGATGTGGGCCTTAGAAGAATAAGCAAACCCAACATTGAACAATTCACACAGATGAACCAAAGAAACAGCACCAGAAAGTGATTCCAGGTTAAGAGAAAGACACTAAACAGAAAACCTCTTCCATCTGGATAAATAGGATTTCCTAGTTGTGGGCTTCCTGGCCTCCTACAGGACCCTAAACACATCCTCAGAAAAAAGGTGTCTGTATGGAATCAAAAAAAATCCTGTCACCCACAATGTCAGCTGAAGAGTGGACAGGTGAGTATAGATGAGAGATCCCTTGTCTTGTGTGATCAGGTCCACCCTTAACTTGTGATGATTGCCCTTGGCTAAATGTAGAAGTGGAGGGAACAAGATTTTGGCAGCATCCTGTTGTATTTTGAACAGGACTTTTGGAATAAGGGGGAAGGGGAAGAAAGACAAAGACACATCCCCTTCCAAGAAAAAGAGAGGGCATCCACCTTCCAGACTAGACCACCTGGGACTCTGGCACAAAAAAAAGATGAAGTTGTCTGATAAGAGGGGAGGCAAACAGATGTAATTGAGTAACCCACTGGTTGACAATGTCCAAAATCACATTCCTGTGAAGCATCCACTCGTGCGGTTGTGTTATGGAGCTTGAATTACAAGGAACAGTCCACAAAATAATGAAAACCACGCTCCAGTTCCTTTAAAAACAAGGCGTCCACCACAGCACAAGTCAGTATAATCAGTCAGGGGTACTTAAAAACTCCTTTATTCAAACGTTAAGCGCTTTCATCACACAGTGACTTCATCAGAACAGTTGCCCTAACGTACACTACTCCATTTATATCCGCTTATCATCACATGACACACATTTATTTAACAAACCACCTGACATAATTAATAGACAACAATTAAAAACATTTTAAAAAATGTTAAAAAAAACATTCTTAAACAGTGCTGAATACAAGTATAATGTATTGAACGCCTAACTAAAGACCATCTTAAACTTCCCCCAAAAAGTTACTTAACAATGTATATTAAACAATATACACAATATTCATAAAATGTACAATGCTAATGACACCAGTTAATAATCCACACTTTACAAATTCAAAAAATGTACTTTACTATTCTGACTCCAACATTTTGTTTATCTCACCAATACCACACACAAATTTTATTTAGTGTTTTGTATTGGTTATCAATGGTTGTCCAATATGGGTTTAATGGAAATATGATCATTTATTCCCGGGTATACAGAGGCGTTCAGTCTTATTTGCCACCTTACTTCCTTTTAACATTTTTTAAAATGTTTTTAATTGTTGTCTATTAATTATGTCAGGTGGTTTGTTAAATAAATGTGTGTCATGTGATAAGCGGATATAAATGGAGTTGTGTACGTTAGGGCAACTGTTCTGATGAAGTCACTGTGTGATGAAAGCGCTTAACGTTTGAATAAAGGAGTTTTTAAGTACCCCTGACTGATTATACTGACTTGTGCTGTGGTGGACGCCTTGTTTTTAAAGGAACTGGAGCGTGGTTTTCATTATTTTGTGTTATGGAGCTGCTCAAGAGTCTGCCACAATGTTCTGACCTGAGGGACTATAAACTGCCTGAATAGTCGCACGATACTGGATAGCTAGTTTACACACTGGAAGAGCCAACCAGCAAAGGAGGTAAGATCTCGCCCCCCCCTTTGCTTGTTGGCATACCACATCATTGTGGTACTGTCTGTAAACACCTTGAGAGGCCCTGGGGAGAATAGAGAGTGAAATGCTTGAGGAGTCAGCCAAAGAGCTCTCATCACCTTGACATTATAGGATCATAGGAAGCTACTAGACTATTGGACCTGAGGCCCTTATAAGCCTAGCGAAGAGTTTAGCCCATGCATAGACATATCAGCATCCAATGCCCCTGTCCAGCAGGGGCACAGGTGGAATCCCAGGGATGTATTTTCTGTTTCCCATCCAGTTATCCAGATTGCATTTAAAAAGGGGTAGAGGTACTCTTCTTGATGTGGAGAAGGAGTCTATTCCACAGATGGGGGAGTCTCTGTGACACAAATCTGTCCCACCAGCAAGTCCTATTGATGTCACAGACCAGGTTGAGGCCACGTGTGCGGGTTTACTCAAGTGGAGCTTGACTTGCGGATATGCAACAGTCCCATCAAGGCAGGGTCTGAGATCACTTTGTATGCCAGAGATCACCTCTGAGGAGACTGTATGAAACAGAGTAGAAGGATAGGGCTTTTAGCCTATCTGTGTATGGTAGATTTTTGAGGCCCTGGATTCTCATGGTAAGGAACCTCTGTGGTCTTTCTAGCTGCTGCATGTGCTTTGCGAGGTACATGCCGAATGGGGCATATTCAATAATGGGCCTTATAAGGGAAGAATACAGGGATGTTATGACGTCCTTGGATGAGATACCCTTACTTAAGAGGTGGGCCATGTTGAAAGTTTTCCATAAAACTAACATAAGCAACATGGTAGTCAAAAGTCAGGCTGCTATCAATCTGGGTCCCCAAATCCATCATGATTGACTGCGTGCTTAGAACATTGCGTTACCATATTGATGTGGTCTTTCCTTTGTTGAGGTGACCAAGGACCCTGCACCTTTAGAGAGCTGAAGGATGCTCCCCATTGCATGTCTGAAGCATCTGTGAACAGCTCCTGAGAGGGAAGAGGGGTTTAAAAAGGGATTAAGAGTCAACTGCTGAATCCATCACTGAAATTCCAGCTTGAGCTATAGAAGAACAGGAACTAAGAAGTTCAGGGGATGAGAATGCTAAAGCCAAACTGACTTTAGAAACCACTAAAGTTTTCTCATGTGGAGTTTGGCAAAAAGGAGTATAGAAATGGTGGAGGCCATAAAACCTAGAGCTCTTGGGAACTTCCTTGTAATTAAAGCAAGAGGCAGAATGGATTGAAAGAAATAAATGAGAGGGCCTTGGCAGGAGACAAGGATGCCAGCATTGAAATAGTCTGGATCCTGCACCCCAGAAGTACATGATCCTGTGAAGGAGTCAAAAAGGACTTTTTGGAAATTTATAGTGAACCCCAGGATTTTCAGAAGGGAAATGGCAAAGTGAAGATGCTGCATTATAATTTCTGGAGAGGATACCTGATGCAAGAGATCATTTAAGTAGGGAAAGCCTTGCATCCCTCTTAGCCTGCAAAAAGCAATCAGGACTGAGGCATTTGATGAATACTCTTGGTGCAGTAGAAAGGCCAAAGGGCAAAGCTGAGAATTCAAAGATGCCAGAAAACAAAAGAGAAACATAAACACTTCCTGAAAGTGGATGAACAGGAATGTAAAGACAAGCATCCCCGAGGTCCAGAGACATTAGAAAAACCTGAGGAAGCAGCAGAGAGAAGTCTGAAGGTATAACATCTGAAAGGAAGGGACCTTCAAGTTGTTTAAGAGAGAGAGGTCTAGAATGGGTCTCCATGTGCCTGCTTTCCTGGGAACCAAAAAACATTCTGGAGTAAAACCCCCCCATTTGAGAAAATGGAACCTCCTGAATAGTTCCCAGAGTCAAAAGATCCTGAAGCACCCCTGGAAAGAAGGCCAACTGTTCCAGAGGGGGCTGAAAAATTCCCCTGAAAGCAGGAAAAGATATCCTGACCATGTAATACCTTGGACTGATAATGAAAAAAAAAACAGGAATCCTGAGTAGTCTTTAACCAAACTGGAAGGGATAGGGAAAGGGAAAGGGAAAGAGGAATGTAGCCAAGAAGAACATGACAGACAAGTACCAGGCTTGTCAGAAAAAGGAGATTGCTGGGTCCCATGAGTCTGGGTAGTTTTAATAGAAGGAGCCCTTTTGCCTCCTTCTTACCCTTGAGAGGAGGATGAGACTGCCTACAAAGACTGGCTTATTAGGGTAATGTCTTTGAAATTTAGGCACAGGAGAAATAAAAACATGTTTAAGTTCCTGCAAAGCCTCACCCTTATCCTGAAGGGACTTATTTGGTGCAGCTGCTGCTGATCTGTTTAAGTGTTCACTATCCAGAGGAAAATCCATCAACTTAGCCTTAACATCATCAGGCAAAGGATAAAGATGAAGCCAGAAATTCATCAGGCAAAGGATAAAGCTGAAGCCAAAAATATCTCTTCATCGCAGAGCGAAAAGCAATACCTCTGGAAAAGCCGTTGCTGCATCATAACTACACTTAATAGAAGAGTGAGCCACCTGAGAAGTCCCCAAAAGGAGACAGCATAAGTCTTCCCTTCAGAATCAGGAAGGTCAGAGAGAAAGAAGAGAGAAAATATATCTGGACTTATGGGTCTGATAACTGACAGCTGTAAAAGCCAAGGTAGCAGAGGTATGAACTTGCTTACCTAGCCTTTCCATAGTCCTGTCTTTATCAGAAGGAAGAAGCTTTGTAGAAGGCAGTAACTAAGATGGCTTGTCAGATACCACAGACATCAGAGAGGGATCAACTGAAGGACATCTATAAAGAAATTTGCAATCCTCAGGCACCCAGGGGGCTGGGAGTCTGCAGCCTGAGATGCAGTAGAAAAGGCATCCAACAAGGCAGCCAAAACAGGAGAGACAGCAGAAGGTCTAGGAGAGCCCATCTGCAGAAGCTCATAATATCTGTTATGCATCTCAGAAACCCAAGCATAATCCCATTAAAAAAATTCCATCATCCTGGAAATTGTGCTCCTGAAGGAAATCTCAAAGGGAGTTTCAGAAGACTAGCAGAATCCTCTTCCTCAGAACCATAGTCTAAAAAAGGAAGAATCTGGGATGAATAAGCAAGGGATTCCTCATCTAAATCCACCTCTTCTTCAAAGGAATCCTGTTCCCTAAACCTTTAAGAGGAGTTGAGGACCAAGGTGGAGCAGGAACAGAAAGTCCTAGAGGAGGTTTCAAAACTATAAGAGTATTAAACAAACACTGAGTGAAATTCTGCCTTTCAATCTGTGGGTCCTTAGGAGTAGGAGAAATGTGCTTTGTTTTTTGTTTCTTTTTCAAAGGGACATCTGCTCCGTAAAACGTATAAGATTCAGATGCCAGGTGACATTCCACAATAATAGTTGGAACTTCCTATCTAAACAAAATCTTAGGAACACCCCTAGGCCTTTCAGTAATAATCAACCACTGTTTCTACAAACATTCAAAATGGACATCTGAGAGGCCTCCAGGGACAAGTGTGAGGTCGGATCCATGCCAGCCTCTGAAAGGGTCATGGCAGAATAATCCAGAGGAGGAGATGGGTGATCCTCTAGGCATTCACTAGCCTCAGGAAAGACATCCACCCGAGACAATACAGTAGAAAAATCAGACCTAAACTTCTTGGCTGCCTTCTTCATGGACGGCTAACCCTCATGACCCTCAGAGCAAGACATTCCCTCTATAGTGTCTTTCACCAAAAGCTTAAGGCACTGGTTCTCTAAATACAAGGCCAAAGAGGAAAGTCAACTACGGAGAGTCTTTGAAAAGAAAGCCTAACAAATGGAACAGGACATGCAGTTGTGCAAAATACTGAGACAAAATAAACACTGCTTGTGATGGTCTTTATCAGTAACCTGTCCCTCTCACTGGCATTTACCCTTTCTGGATGACATGAAACCCCACAAGCAACAAACAAAAAGAAAAAAGATAAGAGCAAAAAAAAAAAAAAAAAAACACAATGGGGCACTTATCTTTAAAATGGCTTGGTGAACCAGCAATGAAACGAGCATTCAGAATGATGATCACAAGATGGCGTTCAGACTGGCAGCAAAGAAGTTCTGAGGATGACATGTCCAGACATCACCTTTATTCCCTACGCTGTATGAGGGAAGCATGTGTATGACGTACACCGTACTTTAAAGCAACCTAAAGATTTTAGTATACTGGCTGGACATCAGACCACCCTTAGCAGGGATATTGTAAGGAATACTACATCAGTGAAATGGAAGGATATCATGTGCATCATTTACATGTTCTTAGTAAAGCCCTTGTAATCTTATTTGATGGATGCTCTGAACTTGTGAAAATACCCTCACAGGTAAAACCTTACATGAGAGATCAGTTTTCCAAATTCAAGTGCAGCCTCTTCTGGCTGTAGGAGCTGAATCAACTTATTAACCTTAATTGATGCATGCATGCTCGTGTACACATACACAAACATATACACAACCCCTCCCCCCCAAAATGGTTAACAGATTTAGGACTACTAGTACTTTTTTAGGAATGGTTGTTTTGGCAGATTTGTGGAAGGCATTTTCTCAAAGCTTTCTTTGAGCAGAGATCATTCTCTCTGTAGGCCCTCTTCTGGTTTGACAGAGGTCTTAGCTTAAGAGACTATTAAGGTCTTGGAACTTTTAAGAAGCAGAAGTATACATCTTTTAAATTTCTCTATTAAGTGGTTGGCCTTCACTTTCACAAAAGCAAGCATTCTATCTCTGTGTGGTCATTTTATAAACAAATCATACTCCATGTTAAATGTTATCCACAAGCTCACCTATTAAGATCTGCTCACAGGTAAATACTAGGCTAGCTGCCCTTGTGGGACATTTTAACCCTAGCTAATTTCACCTTTTGCTCTCAAATTAACCTGCCCCACTTGGTAAGGGATTGGCCTTACTGATCCAATGGTAGATAATTATACATTAACCTAATGAGAATAAATGGGATCATACCACAGATAATTTGAGGGGACGTATGCAGGGGATAAAGCATTTAAGAGCTTTCTCTGCCCATTAGTAGTACAGGGGGCAGTCCTTTGGTAAATTTTCTGTTTCCCATCCACAGATCCAAGTTGCACTTGAATATGGATGAGCATTGTTTTATGTGAATGGGGAAGTCTGTTACAGAGCAGTGGTATCCTCTGTGACATATACCTGTTCACCAAACCATTCTTATTTTTTAAGCACCTTTATTAATTATAATTTGTGACATAGGCAAACATACATTTATATAAAAACAAACAAAATTAACAAGTTCACACTTACAAATGTTATCCATCATATTTATTGTGATATGTCCTATAATCAAAGCAACATTATATATTTTGTTCAGTTCCTCTAATTTCTTAAGCCTCATTCCTCCTACAAAACATTTGTCTGCATGTATTGTTTATACAATTCCCATATTTTTTAATGTAATTTACTCCTACCATTTTCTAAAGATCCAGCTTTCTGTTCTTTTATCTTTGTTCCAATAGACACTACTTCAAGTACAGTTTGTTTAGATTTTTATTTCCATTTTCTAGAAATTGTTTTTTTGGGAGACACCAGATTAAACTCAACAAGGCCTTACTATGTGTAGGCAATTCAGACCCTGTATCCCTGCTGAAAAAAAATTATTTCCTTAGCTACACTCATTTGCTTGCCCAGTATTTCTGACAGCATACTTTATAGGATATTTTCTTATGTTCTGCTTCCATCTGGATCATCATTATTCTTTTAATGTTGGCAAGTGCCCTGCGCAAAACAACACTGATCCATATCTATCAATTTTGGCATCACCTTTGCTATTCTTTTAGCCATTATTTTGCAAACACTTTATAATCATGGTTTAATTGCATTGAGGCTATATGAAGCAGAGTATGATGGGTTCTATTATCTTTAGTTTTTTCTTCCAAGATACTCGTGGGTCCTCTCCTTTTAAAATACTGTTAAAACCTTCCAGAGCTCTATCACTCTTTCATATTAGCTTCTAAACTTCCAGAGGAATACTATCTGTTCTGGGGATTTTCCTGTAGATTGATTATACTTCATTTTTATCTCCCCTCCTCCTGTTTTAACTGTTAGTTGTTGAGCCTCATCTACCTCTAACCTTGGCATATTTACGTCTTCTATAAATATTTCCATTTGTGTGTTTTCTTGATTTCTCCAATTCTTTGCATTATACAAATTTTCAAAAAAATTTCTAAAATATCTCTAATACCTCTACAGGATCTCTGGTTATCTTTTGTGTTACAAGCTCCTTAAATTTGACAACAACTCTTTTTACTTTCTCTTGCCTATGTCGTTGTGCTGAAAGTTTTGTCCTCTGGAGTCATCAAATAAAAAAACAGTTGCTCAACAGCAATCTTTCTAAACTCATGCATATTAACTTTATGTTCTGTTTAGCATTCAGCAGTTGTGCTGCTTCTTGTTCTCTTAGATTCCCCTTATTTTGTAATACTTTTAACTTTTGTCAGTTTCTCTAAATAACTGTTACTGCTTAGCCAGATCTCTTTCTTTCATTTCTACCCTTTTTAAACTCTAATTTTATTCAACTCACTAGCTATAATTTCTGAACTACTTTCTATCTTCCCTAATAACTCCCATATAATTTCCACTACCCATTCCTTAAATTCATATGCAGGTAGGGAAGAGCCAGTGTCTCATCTTTACTTTATTACCCTGCCTTTTTGTCTTCATAATTATTGGTGCATGATCTGAAATAGTTATGGGATGCATCACAGTTCTCAATTAAATGCACAAGTTCTTGTGAAACAATTTGTCTAGTCAAGCACAGTTATTATACCTTGGTGAATATGTAAACAGAGTTCCTAGTACTGAATTCAGGTCTCTCATAACAAATATTTTCATAAATTTCTTCAGAAATCTACCTTTTTGCTACATTTCCCTTTCTAGCCCCCCCCACCCCTCCCCAGATGCATCCTCATTGTTGCAAATCAAATTTTAGTCCCTACCAGCAAATATTTCCTGCGGAAAGCTGATTATTTCTCCCAATTTTTTTAAGTTCCAAAATAGTTTTAAGTGGAATATTAATACATGCCAGAGTAATACTTGCCCTTTACCAGCAGCCTCAGCCTCTTGAAGTGACACCCTGACCCCATATGCAAAAATGGGACACAGGGTTGAAGATGGATTATTTCCTTTTTGTCTATGCCTGTGAGACCATTCACATTCCAAGGTAATATGGAAAGCGTCACTATTATGGTAAGAAGTAATTTTTTTCCACATATTATATATGGCAGCTTTTTAAGTCTATTTCCAGCTTTTGTGATACATACACCCATTAATACTTTGCATGTTAATCCTTTACACATTCTTTTTTGTATTATTATCAGAACCTATGTCACATTTTACAAGACTATTTATTTTAATAAAAACCCTCAAAACACACATCTCGCCCCAGAACATCCCATAACATTGTTAACTGGATACAAACACAAACTACTATGTACATCTTCAAATAATTAAGTTTCATCCTCATAACAGGAACATTTGTGCCAAATAGACAGCTGCTAACATAGGCCCCAATTAACCTGAAATTGGGGTTATCCACTCTAAGATGCATGTTATTGCCTGTGCTTCTACTTACATTAATTGGTGTCTTTTTTAATATTCTCCCAATGTGAAAACATACATGCTTACAGAAATCATTAACATCTAGCCTCGAAGAAACCAGTGTTGTCTTTTACTGACTTTTTATCAGCTTGTCTCCATGGAAACATGAGAAAAATGTAATCCTCTGCTGCAGACTGAAAGACAAGCTAAAATGTTTATTGATAAAGGAAAATGTTTCATTATGTCCAATGTTCTGATCTTTACTCGTTTCCACAAACTTTTTTAGCTTAAGGCAAGGGCCTTAATTCAGTCACTTATACAAAAGTAAGAGAAAAGATATTTCATCTACGTACTATGACACCCCACCCCTACCTCAATAACCCAAGATTATAGCCTATAAACTTAAACATGCTTTTATATAGCTTTTCTTCTATTTTAGCACTGTAATGCCTACATATTTAATACCAAAAAAAGGAAAGAGAAAGAAAAAAGTTATCTGCTTACCTTCACATACAAGAACTAAAATATTTCATTATATTTATGCATTCATAAATTAAGTCTATTCCTTCTCAGAACTTTTCAACATGATCTGTCCTCTAATTCTACCATGTTTTGAAACATCTCTTCCCGAGCAGTCTCATACTCAGCCAGAATCTCTCTTTCATTTTGACCTCTGATTTTTTTTTGCAGTTTTATCAGCTCACTTGAATATACATCTTTAAAGCTTCTTCCATTTTCCAGCCTTTTTTTTGAGTTTGTATACTTTTTCAGTGTTTCATTTATTTTAAGCAGCTCCGAGCACATTTGACTTATTTTTTCCTGTAGATTACTGGAAGCTATGTCTTGCACTGAAGCTGGAGCTTGAAGTGCTTTTTGCTGTAGGATTCTGCCCAGCCAGTGTTTTCTCTTCACCTTTTCTAGTTGATTTTCTTTCAAGCTCTCAATTTCTTCTTTGCTGGCATCCAGGCAGTGTATTTATTAGCCAGTAATTGAGATTACCCAAACTGACAGAGTTCCTTGCCCTTGTCTTTCAGTTTTTTTTTTTTTTTTTTTTTAACATTGGGAGAGCTGAAGTTAAGCTGTTCCATCAGCATGCAGGCCATCTTGGATAAGTCTTGGTGAACAATATGTACATTTTGTCTGAGTTCCCACTGCTGAATTCACATATTCTATGGAAAATATTTTCATAAATTTCTTCAGAAATATACTCTTTTTAATCACATTTTCCCTTCTAGGTCCCCTGATACATTCTCACTATAACAAATCCAGTTCTAGTCCCTATCTATAAGTAATGATCCCTGCTGGAAGCCAATCATTTCTCCTCCAGTTTTTTAAGTTCAATAATAGCAATTTTTGAAGTAATATAAATACATGACAGCGTAATCCTCCTCCCTTGCCAGTAGCCCCTTACTTCCACAGATCTACCATTAATGACTTTTTTTCCCTTTTTCTGTCCCTGTTGGAGCTCCTTTACCAATTGGCATAAATTACACCCTTTTTCATTTGTACCCAATATTCAAAATATCCATCCTAAAATCCATTCCTTGCTAAATTAACGTGCTCATTTCTTTCCACGAGTCTCCTGCAGCATTACTATTTATACTCTGCATTTCTTAACATAATTCAGTACTTTTTCATTTTTGTCTAAACCTGTAAAGCCATTCATGTTCCAAGATAATATGGAGAGTGCAGCCATTATGATAAAAAGCTGTTGTGCTTATACATGTCAAGTTTTTTTTAAGTCTGTACTTCCAACTTTCATGCTACATGAATACACTAGGCTAGGCATGCTGATCTTTAAATACAGTTTTCTTCTCATCTCCACTTGAATGTATGTCACATTTTGAAGACTTTTAATGAAAACCCTCAAGCTAAAAAGCTACACATGTTCAAACCACTCCCAACCCTGTTGTTAGAACCACAACACAAAACAATGTACATCTCCACAGATGATGTTTAACCCTCCAGATAGAAATAATTGGCCCAAATCAACAGCTGCACCCACATGAATTACGTAACCTTAAATTAAGGTTACCCATGCTAAAGCACATGTTACAGCCTGTCTTTCCAGTTGCACCAATTGCTGCTTTCTTTTCTCATCTGTATTCGCCTCCCCAGATGTGAAAAAATGCTTGTATGCTTTTTTTGAAAACAATAACTGTTCTATTAAATGCCTTATAGTATTAAAGCTGCTATCTCTTATTCACTTCTCACAATTTCAAACTTTATTTTTCACTGAACTGCTTGCCACTGTACTTTTAAATTTTGCATTTCTCTTAGCAAATAATGCTCAGGACTCTCAAGATTGTTTGCACATGCAGACAGCTCATCTCCATGTAAAAGAAGTCAAGAACGAATCATACATTTCAGTCAGAAAAGAATGTACAGCTGCCATAGTGCAGATGTAGACTCCCACACAACATTCACTAACGGAAAAAAGCTAATATATTTGCTGATTTAAGAAGCTTAGCATCTTTCATAGTTTTTGTCTTTCTCTTAAAGTGTACTTGCTTACAAAAACACCTTGTTTATAGCTTAAGCCTAGGGCATTTATACATTCACCCTTGTAAACATAAGAGAAAATATCTGAATTCTACATATAAAACAATCAGTGTAGTTTTACATCCCACCTCCAGCCTTGCATCTGAAGATCACAGCATATTAACATCAAACTTGCTTTTGTCCAGCGATCCTTCTCTTTTACTGCAATCCTATATTTCTTACCCCTGACTACAAAAAATGTTTTACTATATACAACATGCAATTTATATTGTGAAATATTTTATACACACACTTATACAAACTGTTTACTTAGTTACTTTTTCCCTTTCAGTGTCCTTCTAAACAGTAATAAGATGGGGTATATACCTTACAGTCCACCCACATTTCACACAGTTAACAAAAGTTGTCTTTCTCTGCCACCTTTTCTTGCAAAGCCATATTTCACAAATGTGATTGATGTTTTATAGTCTCACATTTACTCATCAGTTTTGGTGGTGTTGGGCTTTCTATTCATCTCTATCTCCCAACAACAGACTCTAGTTCAAATCCAAGGTACTCATGATTCTTATAGTTGACTCCTGTGCTTTTTCTGTCACTCATTTTCCTGTGGACCACTGGAAAAGGTTTCATTGGCAAAGTCTCTGTATGAACTTTACTGTCAGAAGAATGAGAAACAGCATCCCCTTCTCTTTGCAGGTTCACTTTTTGTTGGATAAACTATTTCTTCTTAAGCCTGTTCTTCATCAAACTAGGTCTCTGATCCTGCAAGAAAAAATATTCTGAAGGCAGCTAGATATAGCAGTTTGAATCTCACACCTGCCTCCTGATGTTCCCTGATTGCTGGGACACATTTGCTTCTCTACTGTCTGGTGTACAGTAAATAATCATTTTCCACAAACACACTGCTATCTCCAATTTTTAATATTTTTCCCTTCTGGCATAGTTTTGTCAGGATCAATTATTTTTGATAGTATGATAGCATCTTTACGAATACACAATCTTAGCTGCTTTCTCATGGCCAGGTTTTGGAGCATATACTCAATGTGCCTGTTTAATTAATAAATCTTGCTGTGGAATACCTGTTCAGTTACTTATTTCTACTTTCATACAATTAATACAGTCTGCCCCTTCCAGTTCCCTGGTACAGCAGAAAATCTCATGATTTCTTTGTGTGCTCTTTCCTCTCTCTCTCAATTTTTAAATGGCTCTGCTTGGAGAATCTCATACTTAGCCAGCCTTTTCTTCATTTCAACCTTTGATTTTTGCAGTTATCAGTGTCTGAATTGTTTCTTGCTTTTTTATTTGAGTTGATGTACTCCCTTCAAGGTTTCATTTAATATTAATCATTTCTCTGCATACTCTATTTTGTCCTCTAAATTACTGGAAGCCATCTCATGTGCTGAAGCTGAAGCTTGAACTCTTTTCTTGCTGAACAGTAGGGTTCTTTCCAAGTGTTTTCTCTTCACCTTTTTTGGTTGATTTTTCTTTCAGGTTCTCTAAATTTCTTCTTTCCTGGTATCCAGGTAATGTAATTATCAGCCAGTAAATAAAGTTTTCCCAGTTGATGTCACTGGCTCTTATTTCTCAGTTTTTCTTTTTGTTTTCAAAGTGGGAGAGTTGAAATTGAGCTTCTGATCAGTTGTGCAGCAATTCTGGAAGTTCATGACCTGTTCTTATCATACCCCTATTCCCCTCATAAAGGTGAAAACAATTTACAGGGTTTCAGTAAACATTGCCCTTTAACCTTCAGTACACTGATTAATATTAAATAAACTAAATAATGAAATACAAGGACACTAAATATTAATTTCCAACAGATTCAAACCTCATTTCTTACTTTACATTTTATTTTTACATTATACCTTGCAGATTTGAGTTGTAACACGCTGCTCAGATCTCTTATGATTAACTGTTTATGCCTGCAATTTGCTTTTCTTCAACAAAACATAGGTGCTAATACAAAACTGGATACTTCGCAGATGCAAGAAATAACTACAAGTCTTCATGTTTTTCATTTTCTCTATTTTTTCCTTAAAAAATAATTGTCTGTAGCTTAAGCTATGCTCAGACATCCACCTCTATAAACAGCGGAAATTATGTTTTCTTTCTATATATAACCTAATCAATACACACATTTCACACCAGCAGTCAAATATTTTCCACACCATTAGATTAACTTTAACTTGGTTTAAGCATCGCTTATGCTGTTACAGTACAAAGCCTGGCTATATAACTAAGAAAGAGGCATTTCTTACTTTATCATTGGCATATACTGCAGTCACTGATATCCCTTCCCCCACACCATGTACTAAATACATCTGCGACCACACACTATACGTCTACTTTACAAAACATGGATGGCGCAGTGGTGCAGTCATCTCACAGCAAGAGGTTCTCCAGTTTGATTCTCAGCTGGAGTGCCTTCTGTGCAGAGTCTACATTCCCTCCCTGCATTCGTGTGCATTTTCTCTGGGTGTTCTTGTTTCCTCCCATGTTACAAAGACATACAGCTGAAGCTTTTCTCCCCGGGCCTCCGCTGAAAATTGGTTTTGTTCCAAGTCTGACTTTCCCAGTTAACAAATGTTAAATAAATAAAAATTAATTTACATCAGGGAATATATAAACAAATATTAAGAAAAAAAACTTGGTCACTACTTCAGTTCATTCAGTGTCACTTTAAATATCAATGACAAACTACAGTTTATGCTTTACAGTTTTCTCACCAGTTAACAGTCAAAAAGTCCGTTTCATCCACTTCTTGCAGAAAGTACAGTTGTGTACACTCACCATAAATGTAGATGTTTGAGTGTATTCACTGTTGCAGACATCACATTTGGGTTATCCCTGCCAGGGTAGCCCTAGGCAGACCCGAATACCAGAGGCTTAATATATCTGCGTCAGTTGCTGTCGCTTCAGGACTGATGTCAGGTCATCAGTAGTATAAAGTAAAGCAGCCGATGCCATTACATCAATTTTTCTTGCCCTGTCAGAAGCCCCCAAGTGGGAGTCAGGTTATGGTGGAAGAACCCCACCAGTAGAAAGAGAATACCAAAATGTCCCTTGTAAATAGAGAGAGAGGGGAGAGGGGGATGGAGTGAGGGAAACCAGGACTGCAACAGTGAATACACTCAAACATCTACATTTATGGTAAGTGTACACAACTGTACTATGTTCTTCGTGTTTCACTGTTGGAGTCATCACATTTGGGTTGATTTCCAAAGCTGAGGAAAGGGTGGAGGCATTCAAGGAGACTAGGGGCTGGCTAGGATGCCCTGCAAGACTGCAGTGGCAAAGCCTGCCCTGAATTTGGAGAAGATAGGCAGGTGGTAATGTTTGGTGAAAGTGTGAACAGATGTCCAGGTGGCAGCCTCCAGGATGTCCCTGGCGGGGACTCCTCTGAGGAAAGCTGCAGAGGTGGAGGCTGCTCTGGTGGAGCGAGTCCTGACCCCCTTAGGGGGAGGCTTTCCGTGTTGCTTGTAACAGAAATGGATGCATTGTACTATCCATTTAGAAATTGATTGGAGATGGCTTTGCCCTCTGCCCCTGCAGCAAAGCTAACCAGCAATTGATCAGACTTTCTGAATGCTTTAGTCCTGTCTAGATAGAATCTGAGCTGTCTGTGCACATCTAGAGTGTGCAGGATCCTTAACCCCCTTGTTCTGTGGGTTAGGAAAAAAGGTGGGCAAATGGATTGGTTGAGAGCCACACTGGACACCACTTTGGGCATGAATGATGGGTTAGTCCTGAGGGAAACCCTGTCAACATGGAAGATGAGGAAGGGCTCCACAGCCATGAGTGCTTGTAGCTTGCAGACCCTTCTGGCCGAAGTGATAGCCAGAAGAAAAGTGGTCTTCCAGGAGAGAAATTTTTAACTCTGCTGAAGATGCTGGTTCGAAGGGAGGCAGGGTGAGCTTTTCCAGCACAAAGTTAAGGTCCCAAGCTGGGGTAGTTGCTCTTCTGGGTGGCCTCAAGTTGCTAGCCCCTCTTAGGAATTGTTTGATCAGAGGGTATGAGAAAAGGGGCTGCAAAGTGGGGAAATGAGCAGAGACAGCACAGGCATGAATTTTAAGAGGAAAAAGAGAGACCACCGTGTTGCAGGTCAGCTAGGTAATCTAGGATGAGAGGGAGGGAGGGCTGTGCCGTATTGGCTTCCCTTAGCCTGAATCCAGGTGCACAACCTTTTCCATTTGTCAGCATAAGACTTTCTAGTTCTAGGGCATCTGTCCTTGCGTATAACATCTAGTACCGGTTTACTGAGGTTGGCAGAGGCATAAGCCAAACTGCCAAATTGAGGGTCTGCAATTGGGGATGCATGAGTTCTCCTTCCCTCTGGGTCAGGAGGGTTGGGGTGGGGACAGGCTGCGCAGCACTGGGTACCAGTGCTGGTGAGGCCAGTCTGGAGCAATAAGAATTGTCCTTGGTTTTTACTCCCTTATTTTGAGCAGTACCCTGGTAATGAGAGGTAGTGGAGAAAAGGCATAGACTGTTAGACTGACCCAGGGAAAGGAAAGGGCATCCACTAAAGTGGGCAGAAGGAGGGGGTGGTGGGGAGAGTCATTGAGAGTTCTTACCATGAGGGGGTGGGTTTAGAACTCCCTGTTTTTGAAGTGGAGGAATTCCACTGTTCTGGGTGTCTGCTCTCATGGGGTCTGGGCTGATCTGACCTGGTGGGAGCAGGAAAGGACCAGTGCTTGGAGGGGCAATGCCTACTAAAACTGGGTGGCTGGACCTGTAAGAAATCCTTAACTGTCTGCATAGACTTAGCTTTTTCTTCCATCTTTTTTAATACCTCCTCTGTCCTAGTGCCAAATAAGCTGTCGTTGTGCAAGGGTGCATCCAACAATTTAGATTTAACATGGTCTGGCAAAGGCTGTTCCTTAAGCCAAGCATGCCTTCAAAGGACAGAACCAGTGCCTGCTGCCCTGCAAGAAGCTTGTAGGGCATCAAAACCACACTAAGGTGTGCTTAGTTACATGACTTGCAGAATGCATTAACTCTTCTAACTCTTTAGATTCTGCACAAGCAGGAAAGGAAGACACTTTTTGTTTGATGAGTACCATGGTATGTTGCTGAAATTTTAGCATATGGAACTGGCAATTTAGTGCTCTGATAGCAAGAGTAGCAGAGGTGTATACGTTTCTACCCCATATGTCTAGTGCCCGGGAATTCCTATCTGAGGGCGTGGTATTCTTAGCAGAGGTTGCTTTAAATACCTTTAGGCCCCTGAGGAATTACCTCGGGGTCAGCAGTAGGATTTTGGGAAAGAAATTTGTGAGAGTCAGGGACACTGTAATACCGGTCAAGTTTTCTGGGTGCAAGAGATAGGGTGTCAGGAGTCAAAATGGATTCCAGGAAAACATTGTCCACAACATCCAGGACTGGGAGAATGGCCAGGGGTCTGTGCTGTGGAATATCTAAGAATTCCCCCGAGTCTCTTTTTAGACAGAGGGTAGTCCTGACATTCCCATTGGAAATGCTCCCTTAAGGTATGAAGGGTTTCCCCAAAGGAAAAGTCCTCGGGTGAGAGGCTGAGGGAATGGAATCCTCTGCATGAAAATCCTCATAAGCAGAAAGGGGTTGCATGTCTTCATATTCAGATGCATCACAGTCATCAGTCTCCTGTTCAGACAAAACTACTGGGGACAGATCTCTTTTTCTTTTGGAAGGGGTAGCTTGGCTTCCCCTGATAAGCATGATAAGGTCTTCCACCATTTTAAGCATTTGAAACTGAGGCAAGGAAGCAGGTGCCTGAGAGTGGGTCATCGGTTTCTTGGGTGTGGTTTGTACCCTGGGCATTAGAAACTCAGTCATTTTCAAAAGAACGGTAGATGCGAAAGAAGTCATTGATTTGTGTCGAGAATCAATAGTGTGAAGTACTTCCTTGGAAGCCGATGCCTGCTCAGTGGCTCCAGACCCATCCAAGGGAGGGACAACCGCAGGATCCTTAGTCAAAGAGTTTTGCGGCATACCGGACTCTGAAAGGGTCTCGGTAGTGGCCTGTGAATCCACAGAAGCGAGCATCAGGGGCTGCAAAAGCACCTCAGTGAGGAACGGAGAAAGTACAGTTTTGTACCTACCATAAATGTAGATGTTCGAGTGCTAATACAGCTGCAGTCATAACAGATGGGTCCTCATGCCGTCAGGCGGGTCCTCGGTCAGCCGAATTCCAAAGTCTAGGTCCGGCGTCAGTTGTCATCGCTTCTTCCCTGACGTCAGTGCGACAGGGGTATAAAGAAACCAGCAGACGCCATTTTCTTCCGTTTTTCTTTCCCCAGATGTCAGGTGCCCCCAGAAGGAAGGCAATACATAAATTTGTGTAATAATGCAGTGCAATATAATAAAAATACAGTAGTTGCAAGCAAATACATCATAAATGGATACCCCAATCAGGTTGTATGAGGATGTGTTAGCCTGTAGGCCTGTCCCAAGAGGGGAAGGAGGGAGGGAAACCTGGACTGCAGCTGTATTAGCACTCGAACATCTACATTTATGGTAGGTACAAAACTGTACTATGTTCATCGTGCATACAGTTGCAGTCATAACAGATGGGTAGAATCCCAAAGCTAAGAACCTCTGCTATCTCTGTGAACCTCTGCTATCTCTGTAAAAAACAAAAACAAAAACAAAAAAATCTTGCTTTTTTCCCACTTTTCTGAGAGTTAAAAAAGTTCAGTTACAGGCTTGCTGTTCCTGAACTGTTTGAAAGTTTCTGTGAGGCCATTTTTGCTTGGGCTGAAGGAGGGTCTCTGTGTTCATCAGTGGCAGTGACTAACATTGAGCAGCTTCCCTGCCCCCCGTAGAGGTGGTTACTGACTTGAAACTGTAGTTTTATTGGCCACTAGGGGTCATTTCCATAACTCCTTCATTTGTCCTCAGAGGAGTGGTTTAAGGCAGTAACTTGTAGTTTATTGGCCATTTTGGGTAATTTCCTGTCTTTTCCAGCCCCCTGCTATAAAGCACGCTTTAGCGCGGAGTTGCCACTGTTGCACACTAGGGCAGCTCCAGTTAAGCAGGTTTAAACTATTCGGGCTACCTAAAGTCCACTCTTCAAATTTTCCCTTAAAACTACCTGCCTCGAACTATACTACTGATCTAATCAGCATATCCTATAATTAAAAAGATCATCTCTACTTGACTCCAAGTAGACTATTCTCTATCTGTTAAACGTAGCACTTGCTCCTACAGTACTTATTACCTTGATACGGCACTCTTGTCATAGATAGTACCCCAAAAAGGCAACCCCCCATTTCTCGGTCACCCACGTCCCGAATCTTTTTAAAGTTTTTGTCTATTCCTTCTAGCATGTCGAGGGATCAGTTGCTAGTGTCCTCTCCTGCTCAGCTGGTGAACCTGGGAATATTGAGGCAATGTTACAATTGCCTCATGTACACAGACAACCTTCTCCTCCTCCCACAAAACACAAATACATGCGAGAGATGCAACTATACGGCCAAACTGGAGGCTGAGCTCTCTCAACATAGGACTGGCAAGACCAGTCAGGAGGAGAAGGTTACCACACACACTATAGACCCAGTCTCACATAGTACCATTACAACCTGAAATCATACACAAACACACAAAGACATACTCGGAGGCTCTGATCAAAAATCTACCAAAACAGCAGAAGCCACCAAAGCAGACACCCAAACAACCACCACCTCAGAACACAACACCTTCAACACAGACCTCACAGTCAGTGTGTCAAACAGTCACAGCCCTTAAGGCCAAACACAATGCCAGACACACTAGTCATTGGTGACTCCATAGTCAGACACACTGACATCCCGCTCACCAGACTGAGTAAGGAGAAGGTCACAGTAAGCTGCCTGTCGGGCGCTAGAATCTGCCACATAACGCAAGCACTCAGGTCTCTCAACAGCAGGTACAAATATGACTCAGTCATTGTCCACGCTGGTGTAAACGACCTGAGACGTACCTCCTTGGACTACATGAAAAGAGACATTGAGGAGCTCTCTGATTATGTAGCCCAGGCAGGTATGACCCTGACCTTGAGCAGTATCCTACCTTCACCAAGAATGATGCCACAATACAGAGATAAGATGATCAGCTTTAACAATTGGCTTAAACACTGGTGTCATTCAAAGGGGATCCAGTGTCTGTCTGCCTGGGATGACATGCTGGACAAGCCACGCTGCTTCAAGGGACGGCTTGCACCTGTCACCCTGGGATTCTGGATATTGGCAAAGGCTCTTGCCACCCCATAGTGCCTTTTTAGGCAAGGCTCAAATTCTAAACCTACCACCCTAGAACACAAAAAGGAAAAACTAAGGGTAATGCTGATCAATGCCAGAAGTCTAAATCTCAAAATGCACGCACTCGAGGCCCTTCTCAGTATGGAGAACATCGATGTCTGTGCTGTGACAGAAAACTGGTTCAAGGCTCCTGAGAGCACCCCAGCTATCAGGTTTTACCTCATATCATGCGTTCGCCCCAAAATCCGGACAATACCAAGAAAGGAGGGGGTATCCATATTCATCAAGGACACCCACACCTCAAGACTGGTGGCAACGCACGATGCATCGGAGACCATCCAGGTGCAATTAACCATAGGCAAGACTGCTCTGCAAATTGTAGCATGTTACAGGCCACCCTCACAAACTCAGGAACCTCACATGGCCTTCCTGAAAACACTAGAGGATAAATGTATCACCAAACACCATCATACTAGGTGACTTCAATTACCCTAATATAGACTGGGAACACTACTCAAGCCCAAACACCCTAGCCCAAAAGTTCCTGGAATTCATAAACTCAAATGCCATGGAACAACTAGTCACCATCCCCACAAGAGGAGATAACATACTTGATCTCATCATCACGAACATGGGAGCACAATGTTCAACACCGGAGGTGTACCCCTCACTGGTGAGATCAGACCACAAACTAATCTCGCTGGAGGTCCTCATCCCACCCCACCTGAAATAAAAAGACCACAGTAAAGAACTTCTCAAAAGCCGACTTCACACTTCTAAAGACTAGTGTGGTCTCCTTTAAGGCCCCGAGCCATGGAAAACAGTACTCAAGCCGCTGAATCACTTACAAATGCCTTCTACCAGCACCTGCAGGACTGCATGGATAAGGCAATCCCAAGCAAAACAAAGACTCTCTGTACCAAAGGCAAGCGTCCAGTCTGGTGGACCCCAGCCATAAACAAACTCTACAACAAAAGGAGGAAGCTACTACAAGATAGAGCAAAATCCTTAAAAGGTAAGACACCCTTGATCACTATAAGTAAAAAACTAAGAGCTCTCATAAAATCATCCAAAGCAAATTTCGAGAGAAAAATAGCTAAAGACTCAAAAGACAATCATAAGGCCTTCTTTAGCTATGTTAGAAAACTGGGAGGAAACTCCCAGATATGCTCAGAGCTAGTTCAAAATGATGTGAAGATTACTGATCCTACAGACATTGCCAACATACTGGCTGACAGGTTCAGTGCAAACTTCTCCCCTCCCCCAAAAGGAGAGATATCTATACCAGACGATTGCAGCCCCCCAAACACCTCCAGCCTACAAGTGAGAACTGCTCTCTCCAAAGCAAAAAACACAGCATCCATGGGACCTGATGGTGTCCCCGGCTGTGTGCTCCATGAACTCAATGAGGAATTAAACCCACAGCTAGGACAGCTGTTTAATCAAAGTCTTACCTCTGGATACGTACCCAGGGAGTGGCGCACTGCAACTGTGGTACCACTTCACAAAGGCGGTGCCTCCACCGACCCTGGAAATTACCGGCCATTAGCTTGACAAGCCTTATCTGCAAAGCCATGGAGAGGATCATAATGGACCTCATAAATAAAGACATAGGGAATTTGCAGACTTTGGATCCAACCCAGTTTGGCTTTGTCAAAGGCAGATCATGCCTTTTAAACTTGGTTGACTTTTTCAAACAGTCACCAAAGCCATTGATGAGGGAAAGGCAGTCCATACAGCCTACCTCGATCTGGCTAAGGCCTTCGATACAATACCCCACTTGGGTATCATTGAAAAACTCATCAGCTTAAATGTCAACCCATACATCACAAGATGGGTTGCAAACTGGCTGAGTGACAGAACCCACAGGGTCAGAGTTGCTGGCGCCATGTCAGACTCAAAGCCTGTCACAAGTGGTGTCCCACAGGGCTCAGTCCTGGGCCCACTCTTGTTTGGCATCTACTTTTCCGAAGTACAAGCAAACACAGGAGGGTTATGGCTGACAAAGTTTGCAGATGACTGCAAACTGGGCACCATAGTAGAAAACACATCTGACACAAATATCCTTCAGAAGGGTCTCACAGAAATGGATAACTGGTGCCAGAGCCACGGCCTAAAGTTAAATGCCAAAAAATGCATAGTCATACCCTTCGGGAAAAACAAGGTTACCCCTAGCTACCAAATAGGTGGCAATCCACTGAGCACAGAAGAAGTTATCAGGGACCTGGGGACCCAGGTTGATAGTAGTCTGTCATTCGATACCCATGTAGCTAAAGTAGTTAGGAAGACCTTCTACATTGCCCACCTTATCATGAAGGGATTCTCATCTAGATCAAGGGAGGTCATAGTCTCCTTTACTCATCACTCATCAGACCAATGATTGAGTACAATGCCCCATTCGAATGTATCTGACCCGACACTTGCAGCAGCTGGAGAGGCCACAAAAGTTCCTCACCAAAAGGATAAAGGGTCTCAAAAATCTGTCCTATGCTGCCCGACTGAAAGAACTCCAGCTCTATTCAGTCGCCACGCTTGCTCAGAGGTGACCTTTGCCTAACATACAAGGCCATGTCAAACCCAGATTTGATGAATATGCTTCACCTCAAAAAATCTAGATCCATCAGAGCCACAAGGGCGGGAGACTTAAACCTTGACACGGCTATTAATAGGACGTGCTGGTGGGATAGATTCATCACCCAAAGACTCCCTATGCTGTGGAACAAAATCCCGGTACATGTGAGGCAGAGCACCTCGCTGGCCTTGTTCAAGAGAAATCTTGACCAATGGATGGGAGATCGCAGATATACCCCAGGGATTACCTCAGTGTCACTGCTCGACAGAGGCACAGCAAAATAATGGGTATAGTTCCCCATACTAAAGGGGTGGCGTAAGCCACAAAACGATGGGCTAGGCTTGTAAATGCCCTCGGCAGATAGCCTAGTATGAACCTATGAACCTATAAGAAAGGGGTGGTAGGCACTAGTTGGAACTAGGAGGAGCCAAAATGCCCTGCAAGACTGCAGTGGCAAAGCCTGCTCTAGATTTGGAGTATAATGGTAGGTTGTAGTGCTTGGAGAAGGTATGCACAGAACTCCAAGTGGCTGCTTCCAAAATATCCTTGGTAGGAACACCTCTGAGGAAGGCTGTAGAGGTGGCTGTGGCCCTGGTGGAATGAGTTCTAATGCCTGTAGGTACAGTTTTGCCATGAAAGGAATAGCAAAAGCGTATGCAGTGGGCTATCTATTTTGAGATTGTCTGTTTGGAAATTGGCTTTCCTTGAGCTCCTACCGCATAGGCCACAAAGAGCTGTTCTGATTTTCTGAAAGGCTTTGTTCTGTCCAAATAATAACGCAGTTATCTGTGGATGTCCAAGGAATGTAGTAATCTCTCCCCTTTGTTTTGAGGATTAGGATAAAAAGTAGGTAAATGTATGGCCTGATTTAAAGCTACCTTGGATACCACTTTAGGCATAAAGGACGGGTTGATTCGTAAGGAAACTCTGTCCTGATGGAAGATGATAAAAGGCTGGACAGCCATGAGAGCCTGTAGTTCTGAAACTCTACAAGCTGAGGTGATAGCCAGAAGGAAAGCTGTTTTCCAGGACAAATATTGCAAATCTGATGAGGCAGCTGGCTCAAAGGGAGGCAAGGTCAGTTTTTCCAAAATGAAATTAAGATCCTAAGCAGGTATTGGTTGTTTCCCTGGAGGTCTTAAATTCTTAGCCCCTCTGAGGAACTGTCTTAAGAGAGGGTGAGAGAATAAAGGTGGATCAGTGTTGTATTCTGCAGAAATGGCTGAGGCTTGGGGATTTTGATGGAGGAGAAAGAAAGTCCACTGCTTAGCAGTTCAGCCAAATATTGTAGTCTTTGAGGTAAATTCAGTTTTCCAGGATCCTGGCCCTTTTTCTCATTCCAGACACAAAAACGTTTCCATTTTGCGGAGAAAGCTTTTCTAGTTGATGGCCTTCTGGCCTCCAAAATGACATCCTGCACCTCCTTGGAGAGTAGGGCCTGCTGTGATGCTAAGGAATCTTCCATGCAGCTAGAGTGTTTTTAGCTGGCTGTGAAGAGTTTTAAAGCTGTGCTGAGTCAGAAGAAGAGGTATTAGAGGCAGGGTCCATGGTGGGTACCAGTGTTGCCTTGGCCAGTCCGGAGCAATGAGGATCATCTTTGGTCTGTCTGCTCTGGTCTTCAATAGAACTTTGAGCGGCAGAGGAAGAGGTGGGGAAGGCATAAACTGTCATTGATGTCCAACTGAAAGAGAGTGAGTCCACTCTCCAGGCCTTTGGATGGAAGATCCTTGAGCAGAATTTTGTCAATTGATTTTTGTGGGAGGCAAAGAGATCTATGTCTGGCCTTCCCCATTCTTGGATTATTTCTGTAAAAACTTTTGGATGCAATTTCCATTCGTGTGGATCTGTTATATTCCTGCTTAGGTTGTCTGCCAGCGTGTTTTCCTTGCCTGGCAAGTACTGTGCTTGTAGTTCCATTTGTAAGTCCATGGCCATGTTCCAAAGTGACATGGCCAGTCTGCATAGGGGATAAGAATGTGTTCCTCCCTGCTTGTTTATGTACCACATAACTGTGGTGTTGTCCGTTCTTATTAATAGTTGACCTGGTTGTAGAAGGTCCTTGAAAGCTATAATAGCATTTATTACTGCTAGCATTTCTTTTTGATTGATGTGAAAGTGCTTTTCTTTTTGGGACCATTTGCCCTGAATGCACCGATCTGTCATGTGCGCCCACCAGGCGTAGTCCGAGGCATCTGTTGTGATGACTTGATTTGCTTGAGGCTTGCTGAATGGAAGACCTGTGTTTGTTTGACATGCTTGAGCCCACCACAGAAATTCCTTTTGCAGACATGGAATTAGTGGTATTATTGTTTCCAAACTGTGGCTGTGTTGAGACCATATGTTTTTCAGGTACCATTGTAGTTTCCTCATATGCAGCTTTGCACATGGGATTAGTAAGATGCAAGATGCCATGAATCCCAGAGCCTGCAGGATTTTCCTTGCAGTCAGCCTGGTGCAATTTGCTAGTGTTCTGAAGTATTGAATTAGTTGCCCCTGCTTCTCTGGCATGAGGTAGGCTATCTGGGTGTTTGTGTCCAAATTGGCACCCAGGAAAATTATCTTCCGAGAGGGTATTAGCCTTGATTTCTTTTTGTTGACTGTGTGTCCCAGAGAGTTCAATAACATTATTACATAAGCCAGATGTTTCAGAAGAATGTGCTTGCTGTCCGCTTGGATCAGGCAGTCGTCCAAACAGGGGTATATTTGTATCCCTTGAAGTCTGCAGTAGGCAATTACTGATGTCAGGCATTTCGTGAATACTCCGGGCGCAGTAGATAAGCCAAAGGGCAATGCAGAGAATTGATAATGGGTTGAACCTGCAAGAAATCTGAGGTACCTTCTGCAATTTTGTCTGATTGGGACATGCAGGTATGCCTCCTTGAGGTCCAATATTACCAGCCAAGACTCCTTGCCCAGCATGGGAAGAAGTTGCTGTAGAGTGAGCATCTTGAATTTTGGTACAAGTAGAATTATGTTTAGGATGGATAGATCCAAAATAGGTCTCCAATCTTTTCCCTTCCTTGGCACCAGAAATAGCCTGGAATAAAAACCTTGACCTTGTTCGTGCGTAGGTACCTCTTGAATAGCTTTCATGTTTATGAGATCTGTAATTTGCCTTTGTGCCTCTGCCCTTTGATTGTGTGGCAGGTTTGGCATGCCTCTCATTTTTGGAAGGGTGTGAAAATGGAATTTGTAGCCTCTGTTTATAATGTCCAGGATCCATTTGTCCTTTGTGATAATATGCCAATTTTTTGAAAATAATGCCAGCTTTCCTCCTAAGGGGGCTGCCATTTGAGACCTGGTTGGCATGCAAAGGGGAAAGTCATTGGGTTTGCTTTCTGAAAGATTGCGAGTTGTCCTCACCACCTCTTTGTGTAGGAGCTTGCCATTGTCTGCCTCTAAAGGATCCTTGGGATTGTCCTCTGCCCCTCGGGCGCCTGTATCTGACTATTTGGGGTCTGTCTGTGGCAGGAAAGGACCAGTTTTTGGAAGGCCAATTTCTACTAAAACGTGGGGGTTGAACCTGTAGAAATTCTTTCACAGTTTGCATTGATTTAACCTTTTCCTCCATTTTCCTTAATACCTCCTCAGCATTAGCACCAAATAGTACATCCTTTTGAAGAGGGGCGTCTACTAATTTAGCTTTGACATGATCAGGCAAGGCTTGTTCCTTGAGCCAGGCATGCCTACGTATGACTGATCCTGTAAGAGCAGCTGTACATGAGGCCTCTAGAGCATCAAAACCACATTGTAAGGAATGCTTACCCACTTGTTCTGCACTATGTATCAAATCCTGCAACTCCAAGTCTGGTTGTTCAGGTTGTGACAGTTTACTTTTCAATTGTGATAACAAAAACTGTTGGTATTTTAGCATATGAAATTGACAGTTTAAGGCCCTCATGGATAAAGTAGTCGAGGTATATACCTTTTTTCCCCACCTTTCTAAGGATCTGGAATCTCTCTCGGAAGGCAATGGATTTTTAGCAATGGAGGCCTTAACTCCCTTGGGGCCCTGTGAGATGGTTTCTGGGTCAGCAGCATGGCTTTTGTATAGAAATTGGTGTGAGTCAGGGACCCTGTAGTACCTGTCAAGCTTAACTGGAGCTGGAGGTAGACAGTCCGGGTTAAGGCAGGCCTCTGAGTAAACATCATCTAGGATGTCCAAGACAGGAGGTATAGCCAGAGGCTTGTGCTGTGGAAGCAAGAGAAATTCCCCGAGCCTTTTCTTGGAATCTGAATAATCCTGGCCTTCCCAGTGGAAGAGCTTCCTTAAGGTATGTAAAGTTTCCCCATATGAGTAATCCTCAGGGGGGGATACAGAAGGGATGGACTCCTCCACATCAGAGTCTTCAAAAGGGGAGTAAGACAGTTCCTGATCATCAGAGTGCTCTGAAATAATGGAGCCCTGATCAGAGGAGGGGGAATCTTCCTCCACTCTAGGCCTTTTGTCCGGAGGGGGCTGAGAACCTCTGATAAGAGTAATTAAATCCTCAGCCATTTTAAGCATCTGTTTCTTAGGAATGGGGCCTGGAGATGGGCCCTGTGTAGCTGGTCTCAGAGTGCATGGTTGCTTTAGACTTTGTGAAATGTGAAAGCCTTGATGGAGAAAGAAGAGGAAGGTCTGAAGACACCTTGAGTAGAGGTGGACCTGTCCACATTCTGAGTTTCAAAACCAAGAGTGGCTTCGGTATCTGTAGTCGGGGTGTGGGCCGAGGAGCCTGCGACCTCGGGTACAGGAGACACAGTCAAAGAAATGTCGTCGGTGGTCAGGGGCTGCGTAGGCGCCTCGCTGAGAACCGGACCACGTGTAGTCGGCTTTGGCGTGGTGTCGGTAGAGGCCGCGGACCTTGTGTGTCGGTCCTTGTCTTTGCGTTTTTTAGACAAAACCGGAGTCGGAGTATCCGACGACATAGTATAGTTAAATGTTTTCCCAAAATAATGCTGGGCGAACTCCGCCCGACGCTTAATAGTGCGTTTGTTAAATGTAGCACAAAAGTGACAGACTGAGACGTTGTGGTCTGGGCCTGAACAAGGTATACAGAGGGAATGGAAATCCTTATGCGATATTTGCTTCCCACAAGAAATACAATTATTAACTTTGTCTGACATTGGTCTGAGGCAAGAAAAGTTTCCCCAACGGGGTACTTAGCTTTTAAGAAGACTTCGGTTTCCAAATTTTCGTAATCTCAGGAGCTGGCCGACCGGCACTTGCGAACTGCTTCTGCTTCGGGCACCGCGCGGCAAGAAAGACTGAAGAAAATGGCGTCGGCTGGTTCCTTTATACCCCTGTCGCACTGACGTCAGGGAAGAAGCGACGACAACCGACGCCAGACCTAGACTTTGGAATTCGGCCGACCGAGGACCCGCCTGACGGCAGGAGAACCCATCTGTTATGACTGCAGCTGTATGCACGATGAACATCTGAGGACTAGCTTAACGGAAGCATCATCAGTAGGGCTTGGACCTGTGCAGTCTGTCTTTATCCTTAAGATTTTTCAGATCATCTGCTGTCTGATGGCTTATCGAAGCCATATCGGAATTCGAGGACTGTAAGCGAAAATATCTAGCTACAATAAGGGCCTGATGATGTATAGTTCTAGCGTTGAACAAAGCACAAAAATGACTGCAGAGGACGTCATGGTCTGGGCCTATGCAAGTGATGCAGTAATAATGAAAGTCTCGGTGTGGTATTTGCTTTCCACAGGCAAGACCGTCTTTTCTGACATCGGTTAGCGCAAGAAAAAAAGATCCCCAATGGGGTACTTAGCTTTAGAAGACTTCAGCTTCAATTCGGAAGATGAAACTCAGGCCAACTGGCACTCATGCAAACTTCTGCTTCGGGCTCTGCGGCAAGAAAGACTGATGCAATGATGTCGGCTGCCTTACTTTATACTACTGATGACCTGATGTCCGTCCTGAAGTGACAGCAACTGACGCAGAAATACTAAGCCTCTGGTATTCAGGCCAGGTGAGGGCTACCCTGGCAGGGATAACCCAAATGTGATAACTGCAACAGTGAAGCACAAAGAACATCCATAGCTCACATGTTTAAACTATATCTAGTGGAAATGATATCTTAAAGTTCTCCCTCTTATTAATTTATTTCAGTTTGCTGCTGGTCTTTAACATCTTTATTACATTATCACTTTAAGACATAGGCAAAAACATTTATATAAAAGAAAACAAACTGTATTAACATGTTCCCAGTTACAAACATTATATATCACATACATTCTTTTGTATAATCAGCAATCCAGCATTAAATAGTTTTTCAATTCCTGACTTCCCTTAAACCTCACTTTTCTAAAACATTACTCTGCATATACTGTTCTATTAATTCAATTTATATGTCATTTGCTCCTACCCTTTTCCAAAAATCCCACTTCAATTTTTCATCTGTTACAGTATCCAATATTTCATATGTACAGTTAGTTAAGATTTTGATTTCCATTTTCTAGTGATTACCTTTTTGCCAGACAAAAAGAGTTAAATGTAACAAAGCATTACTATGTCCAAGCAATTCAGATCCTGTATCCCAGCTCAAAAAATTTCCTTAGTTACACTAATTTGCTTGCCCAGTATTCCTGACAGAGTGCTCTGTAGGGATTTTTTTCAGTTTGCCTACTCATTACTCTCTCAAAAAAATAAGTTTCCCCACTTACCTCTTTCTTCCCCATCACACGTTTGCCATCTGCCTGAGTAACAAATCAGAGTCTGTTTGGGGTATAAATATAACTATGCAAACACTTCCAAATCTTCTAGTCATTGCTACTTATTTGGGAGCCATACATATGTCCTCACATAGTTTCCTTTGCTTATCAAATCTCACTTCCCAATCTTTTCCAACTCCTCAGACTGATTTATATGGTTATCATGCAATATTTTATATGTCCTACTAATTATCCCTTTTATTAACAGCAGCTTCTGTTTTAGATTCAACTAAAAGGTCTCCCAAAACAGTTCTTTCACTTAGAATTCTCCCATGCCCTTCTCTTTGCCTACACTGTGGTATTAATCCCTGCTAGAGAAGGCAGCCTCTGTCCTGCAAGTCTAAATGTATTCTTACCCTCTTCCCATTGTCTTATCTTTCCCCCAAGTTATTTGTTTCCAATATGTTGCTGATCTTCTTGATAATCTCAATCTTCCAACACCAGTCTCTGGTTTAAGTCCAAAGTACTCCTGATTTTCCTAGTCAGCTTCTTGGGCTTTCTTGTCACTTTTCCTTTGTATTAACAGGTTTCACTGACAAAGTCTCTCTACAGGCTTTCTTACTGTCAAGACATTGAGAAACAGAGCCCCCTTCTGCTTGCTGACTCATTCTCTGTTTGCTATTTTTCTTCCATAGTCTGTTCTGCACTCAAGAATGTCACTGATGCTCCAAGAAAAAAAAAAAAAAATACTCTGAAAACAGCTAGATATAGCAACTTGAAACTCACCCTCACCTCTTGACATTCCTTGATTACTGGGATAACAATAGATCTGTGAAAAATCTTACCATAACAGTAAATGTCCTTCTCTTCACTGTTGCAATATTCTTTACAATAGGGATTCCCTGCCAAGGGTAGCATCCAGCCAGTATACCAAACCATTTTAGTTGTAAAGGGTATGCTGTATGTCACACGTATGCTCCCCACGCACAGCATTTGACATAAATGTAACAAATGGATGCAACATCCTCAGAACTGAAAAACCCCAGTAGGAACAACAGTCCAAGGATATTAGGTGTCACACACATCAACAAGGAAAAAGGACCAGGGGGAGGAAGGAGCGAGTGAATAATGCAACAGTGAAGAGGACATTTACTGTTATGGTAAGATTTTATACAACTGTACTATGTCCTTCCATATCACTGTTGCAGTATTCTTTACAACAGGAAGAGTGTAAAAGCTCAACAAGACTGGGAGGAGGAATGGCCAGAAGAGCCCTCTAAGAAGCCATGTAGAATGGCCCTGAAGAAATCAGCTCTGGCCCTAGAAATCGCATCCAACTTGTATTGTGTAGTAAAGGTATACACAGAAGTCCAGGTTGCTGCCTCAAGAATACAATTAGTATCGAAACACTTGGGGGGGGAGGAAACCACAACCCTAGTGGAATGACCCTTAACAGAAGAAGGAAGGCTCTTCCGACGAAAGGAATACCATAAGGAAATGGCTTTAGCAATCAAAGAAGGAAAGGTTTGCTTTGCAACAGTCAAACATGAAGTCCTAGGATGGAAAGAAACAAAAAGCTCGTCGGATTTACAAAAAGGTTTAGTTTATTTAATACAAATATCGGAGTTGTCTATGCAAAACCAAGGGGTACAGAACCTTCTCACTAGCAAACTGCAAAGAAGGGAAAAAGTGGGCAAATGAATAGACTAAGACAACCTATTAACCATCTCGGGCATAAAAGAAGGATTAGTATGAAGGGACGCCCTATTTATGGAAAACTAAAAAAGGAGAAACAGCCTAAGGGCTTACAGCTCAGATACCCATCTGGGAGAAGTTAACAGCCAAAAGAACAGTCTTCCAAGAAAAATTCTGTAAGGAAGCTGAAGCAGTAGGCTCAAAAGGAGTCTGGGTCAATTTTTCCAAAACAAAATTAAGGTCCCAAGAAGGAGGGACAGGCTTCCTGGGAGGCCTAATGTGAAGTATGCCTTTAAGAAACTATTTTGCTTAATCTCTACAAGCTAAAGGCAGAGTCAAAGGCAGACAAGCAGAGAGCTGAAAAGTGGGCCTTAACATAAGAATATGTAAACCCAGCATTGAGCAAGAGAACCAAAGGAACACCCACAGTAAGTGGATCCAGGTTACAAGAAAGACATCTAACAGAAAACTTTTTCCATTTAGATAAGTAGGATTTCCTAGTAGTGGGTTTCCTGGTATCTTACAGGACCTGAAGCATGTCCTCAAAAAAAGGCGTCTGTAGGGAATCAAAACCCTATCACCCACAATGTCAGTTGAAGAGTGGACAGGTGGGGATGACTGAGTTCCTTTGTCTTGTGTGAATAGGTCCACCCTGTGAGGTAACTTGTGATGACTGCCCTTGGCAAGATGCTTAAGTAGAGAGAACCAATGCTGTCTGGGCCAAAAGGGAGTCACCAGCAAGATTTTGGGAGCATCTTGTTTTATCTTGAACAGGACTTTCACAATGAGAGGAAGGGGAGGGATGGCATACATAAAATAAGTTATGTACTCTCCATAACATTCCATCTGTGTTGTCCATTTCCATGGTGGAGTAAGTGAGGCCAAAGGAAGGGGAACCAAATCTGTCAAGGCTAATAAGGAACAACGAGGATAACTTTGCTCTTCAACATAGCAGCTTCCTGTAGAAGCTAGCAATTAGCAGGATTGTTGGGTAGGCATAAAGAAGGTGGGGGGGGGGCAACTGTGAAGTACAGCATCTCTTGGTGACTCCCCCTGTGGGGGGGGGATCAGGGAAAAGTAGCTGCTGCACTCCTTGTTTAGGGGAGAAGCAAAAAGATTGCAGCAAGGCTGGCCTCACTGACAAAAAGTCATATCTGCCACATTTTTGTTGAGATCATTCATTCGTGAGGTAGAAGAATGCACCTGTTTAGCTTTGTCTGCTATCACACTGGGACTTCCCTGGAATGTGAGTTGCGATGAGAAAGTATTTGGATGAGACTGCCAACTGCCACCAGTGCTTCTCGACACACATGCAAATTGCCCTCCTTAGTGGACCAAGTGCCTTGGACAGTCTTCCCCAGGTAAAAATCCGTGGTCACTATGGCCTTGGTCTGAGAGGGAATGAAAAGGCAGCCTTGTAGAATCTGTTCTGATTAAATCCAACACCTAAGATCTCTCTTGCAAATCTGATTAATACATATCAGGGCTGACATACACTCATAAAATATTGACCACTGCATGGCTAGCATCCATTGTAAAATCCTCATGTACTAGAGCTACTGTCATTGATCCTAGGGCCTTAAGAACCAAGTGGGCAGAAACTTTGGTGCTGTAGATTATTTTCCTGACCTGTGTTCTTAAGGTCTGAATTTTTAAGAGTAAGCACTGACGCTATCATTGACTTTGTGTTGAACAAAGCTCCTATAAACTCTAATTTTTGAGTAGGCTCCAAACAGGACTTTTTTTAGTTTATGGTTATTCCCATACAAGAGCATATCTGAAGAACCTGATTTCTTGCCTCTATTACTTGATATATGGTCGGGGTGGTAATGAACCAGTTGTCTAAATATGGAAACACCCGGAATCCTTGCAGTCTTACGTGATACACTACTACTGCCATACATTTGGCGAACATCCTGGAGGCTGTGGTGTGACCAAAGGGTAGAAATCTGAATTGGTAATGACTGGCTCCCAGCCGAAAGCATAACTAATGAGCACATCCAATCATCCTTTCCCAGAAATAGGATAATAGACTGAACAGACACCATCTGAAATTTTGTGCGAACTGACTTGCTCAAGTTGCTGAGATCAAAGATTGGTCCCCAGTCCCGTTTTCTTTGGCACTAAAAAGAATCTAGAGTAAGTTCTGGATTCTATCTGTCTGACAGGACCTAGAGTGACTTTTTTCTAGCAGCTTTTGTATTTGAAGTGCTGCTTGTTCCCTCTGACTGGGTGGAACACCAGGGACTTTTCTTGAGATTGGAGGTGAAAAGGAAAAGGGTATTATACAACATATAGAAATGATCCTCTGCACCCATGTATCTGTTACCGCTAGCCTGGTTCTCTATTGCAGGGATAAACGACCCCCCGACTCCCTCCAGAGGGAGACAACTGGGCCTACTTTCAGGAGTGCTGGAAGGATCTGTCGAAAAAAATCTCTGAACACTTGGTTTTGCAGGCCATGTCTGCCACGAGGGTGGCATCTACCATTGGAGTCCCCTCTACCCCTAGGGGAACCTCTTCCACATGTGCTGGAAAGGACCCTGGGACTTTTTGAACCACATTCTTCCAGTACCTTGTTGATTCCTGGAGAAGGGTCTTTGAGGTCTGGAAAAGCGTACACCCATGGCAGACAGGGTCTTTCCGTCCTTTTCAGACATGGATAAAGTGTCCTGAACTTTGGGACCAAACAAAGCTGTTCCATCAAAGGAAGCACTGACAAACGAAGACTAGAAGGGCTCTGCAAAATCACATAAGTGCATCCAGGTGTGCCTCCTTATTGAAATGTCAAAATCTGCTGCCTTTGAGGTTCCTTTGGCCACATGCAAAATTAACCTATTGGAAGAATTAGAAACTGATTGCAGGGTAGCCAACTGCGAAGTGACATATGGCCTGTACCTCATCAAAAGCAGATCCTGAAAGAATATCAGAGTCCCTTAATCAGATCTCTGTGTGACCTGCTGAAATGTGCCAAATAGTTCAGAGACCTTAAGAAGGCGGCCACGGTGGTGCAGCAGTTAGCATTGCCGCATCACAGCACGAGGTTCTCCAGTTCGATTCTCGGCTGGGGTGCCTTCTGTGCAGAGTCTGCATGTCCTCTCTGTGGTCGCGTGGGTTTTCTCCGGGTGCTCCAGTTTCCTCCCACATCCCAAAGACATGCTGTAGGTGGATTGGACACTTTAAATTGGCCCTAGGTGTGAGTGTGTGCATATGTGTGCCTTCTGTGGAAGGTTGGGTGCTGGGCTGGCAACTCGACACTGTAAAACTCCACTGCCAATCATGAGCGGACAGGTTATCTGCTGTTGGTGACCCCTAACCAGGAAAAGCCGAAAGAAGAAGTTGTTCAGAGACCTTAAGGCAAAGGTAGCTGAAGCACAGACATGCTTCCCAAAACTGTCCATCGTTCAAGACCCCTTGTTCAGTGACTGGACATTGGAACTCTCTTCAGAAAGTTCCTTTTTAGTGGCCCACTACCACGACCATGGCATCAACAGGCACCCCTTTTGTCCAAAACTCTGTCTTTTGGTGCTAAAATTTTGTCTGATCTCTAGGGAAAATGGTTCAAAGGTGCCAGGGTATTCTATGCCCGCTGAGAGATCAAATCTATGAGGTCATCGGCGGGCGAAGTCACCCAAGGAGGTAGATGGGCCAGTACTGAATGCCTCCAGGAATATAGACTCCTCAGAGGAAAGGTTGCTGGACTTTGGATCTCAAGGATACCTCCAAACTGTACATCTTCAGAAGGTGACAGTAGGGACCCTTCACCTTCAAAGTGTACATCTCCTGTGACTGACTCCTCAGGGGAGTCAAAGTGTTTCCTCTTGCGGGTTCTCTTCTTAGGGACCTCAACTGGATGATATGAAGAGGTATCAGAAGAGGTGGGAACACCCTGCTGGGAAGACTGGGGTTTCAGTATTGGCTGCCCCTGTGGAAAGGATAAATGAGATTCCAAGAGAAGAGATGATGAGCCTGTAGACTGAGGATCTGAGGGGACAGGGAACTGCCTTTGCTGTGGATACAGACAAGGCTCTCTCTCCACGACCTCAAAGGCAGACCCTCTCCCCAGAGAGGAACAGGACCCTAGATCAGTAAAGGCAAGCCTTTGGACCGAATTCCCTCCCTGCTCCAAGAACTCCTCTGAGGCTAAAGCCAGAGCCAAACTACCCCCTTGCTAAGGCCCCAAGGTGCAGAGATGGCTCAGGAAACTTCGGAGTTGACTGTGACACCCTGGAACAGACAAGCTAGCTCTGGCTCCGAGAGCTCTCCAGATAAGAAGTAACCGAAAGCTCACTGCAAGCTTTGGATCTGAGGATAAAGAAATTCTTGGATCTGATGCAGACAAGACCGGACAACTCTGACCCGGTATCTCCAAGACATAATATGGAGTTGGAGGAGGACCTTGCAAAGGGGATGTAGTGGAAGTTCAGATCTCCTGACCCAAATGGGTAGGAGCCAACAAAACGCTTAACATACTCTGCACTGAGAGAATCCTTCTCACTAATTTCTCCATGTCATCTGTAAGGCTCCTGGTTGAGCAAGTGGACACAATGGAAGGAGACACAAGTCTCTCCAAAAAAAGAAGGAACCCTGGATGTTATAGGGTCCACTGAGGGAAAGTATCTGATCCTTGGAAGGGGTGTCGATTGAACAGTGGGATCTGATGTTTTTGGTGCTGGATCTGGAGAAGTCTGATCAGATAACTGCCTAGGCCTTTTACGCTTCGAATCCAACAGCCCATTTGTCATTTGTTTTGGATCAGTATGTGAAGTTGGATCCGATGACTTGGTAACTTTCTTTTTAGGATCTGATGAGTGAGTCAGTCAGTCAGATCCAAAAGAGATCTTTTCTTAGTTTTTTTCAGACAATTTACTAGAAGCTGTCAAAGTACTGGGAGATGTACACTTTTGTTTCTCATGGGAAGCTCCAGATAAGGCCTCAGATAGAGGAAGGAAGCAGCCCTTTGAGAATCAATTTATTCATTCACTCCACCAGAGCTCTACGGTTGAAGGAATGACAAATGGAGCAGTACTCCTGGAGCTGGTGGGGCCCTAAACAATAAACATAGAGAATGTATATCTGAAATTGGTATCTTGTAACCATACTCGGTGCATTTTCTGAAACCAGCCAGTTTCTCTGCCTTAATGACATTGAATATAGACAACTTTTAAAAGATAGACCAAAGATATTTATATACATTTTTTTAGAAGGAAAAAAAGGGGGGAAACCAATGTTATTAAGAAAGGAGATGCACACTATAGTGTAAAGAAAGGGAGAGAGTACTAGCTATAGTACAGTAGTAGTACACAAGTACGAGGAAAACATGGAGAAGGCTTTAGACAACAGGGTAAGTTTAAATAGTAATTAGACTGAGAAAAAGAGTTTTAAAGAGAGAAGAAAAATCAAAGTATCTTTAAATTTAAGAGCCACTAGAGAGCACCGTAACATCAAGTCTTTCCTTGGAAGTGGCAAATGAGACCTGAGGTACTTGAGGTTGGTGCACTGTGGGTAAGACAGCAGTTCAAAAGTTTTCTGGTTGCTATTAACTTTTGCAATGGCCGAGTCGGATCCCAGGGATCAGATCCAAACCTATAAGTTCAGGACAGAATGAAAATCAACATCATCAGATCATCCTCTTCAAAGAAAAAGGGTGTCCACCTTCCAAGCCAGAGGACATGAGACTCTGGTGCAAAACAGAGGAAGTTGTCTGTTCAGAGGGGAGGCAACTAGATCTACTTGACAAGTACTCCACTGGTGGACAATGTCTAGAAACATCCCTGTGACGCATCCCCTCATGGGATTGTGTTGTGGATCTGCTCAGAGTCTGCTACTATGTTTTGAGCTGAGGAAATATAAACTGTTTGAAGGGTCACCTGATACAGAATAGCTAGCCTGCACAGGAGCAAAGACCTTATCCTCCCTTGCTTGTTGATATACCACATCTCTGTAGTGTTGTCTGTGAAAACCTGAAAGGCCATGGAAGGAGAAGAGAATTAAAGACCTGAAGAGCCAAAAGAGCAGCTCTCATCTCTTTGACATTATGGTCCTTTTGCCGAAGAGACCAAAGGCCCTGCACTTTCACAGGATTAAAGGATGCCCCCATCCCTTGTCCAAAGCATCTGTGAAGAGTTCCTAAGGGGCTGGAGGTTAAAATGGAAGCCCTGAACTGAGGGATAACTGATGAATCCACCGCTGAAGTTCCAGCTTGAGGCATGGAAGAACTAAAAACTCCGAAGGATGAGAATGTTGAAGCCAGACTGACTTCAGAAACCACTGGAACTTTCTTGTATGCATCTTGGCTAGAGGAAGCCATGTAACCCAGGGCCCTTAGAAACCCTCTGGCTGAAACTGACACTAGGGGAAGAAGGGATTGAAAGAAGGCAATCAGAGTTAAAGCCTTGGGAGGAGGTGGAGTTGTCAGCATTGTAACTGTCTGGAGCCTGCATCTTAGAAAAACATGATCCTAAGGAGGAGTCAGAAAAGACTTTTGAAAATGTACAGTAAACCCCAGGCTTTGAATAAGGCAAATTGCAAAGTGAAGATGCTGAAGCAACATGTCTGGAGACTAGGCCTGAATAAGCAGGTAGTCTAGGTAAGGAAAAATCTGTACTCCCCTCATTCTGCAAAAAGCAATCACAGGGGTGAAGACCCTTGGGGCAGTAGAGAGGCCAAAGGGCAAACCACAGAACTGAAAATGTCAGGAAGCAACACCGAAACGTAAAAATTTCATGAAAAGAGGATGGATAGGAATGTGAAGATAAGCATCACTGAGATCCAGGGATATCAGAAAAGCCAGAGGAACTGGAACCTTTTGAATAGTTCCCTGAGCCAACAGGCCCTGAAGCACCTCTGGGAAATAAACGGCATTTGATCCTGAGGAGTATCCAAGAAGGGGGAAGAGATTTCCAGACCATGATGTATCCCTGACAAATAGCTGATAGGACCCAGGAGTCTTGGGTGATGTGTAATCAAATAAAAGGATAAGCAAAAACCCCAAAAGGGCACTTATCTGAAATGGCTAGGTAAATAGCAGACGAATGAGCATTCAGGCAGACGTCTGAAGTTGGCGTTTGTCTGGTGGCAAAGAAATTCTGAAGATGGTTTGGCTGTACATCACCTTTAACACCTATGCCGCATGAGTGGAGTAACGTACGGTGTACCCTTTACAACCCAAAGGCCCTGGTAAACTGGCCGGACGTCAGGCTGTCCGTGGCAGGGAATCCCAGGACATCTCGGTTTTCTTCTACTTGGTGTAGGGAGAATAATCATATTCTGCAGAATCTGGTGTTAATGGTTTTTATACTTTTCCCTTTAGAAAATTTTGTCAGGAGCAGTTTTTTTTTCTGCTTGTATGAGCGTATCTTTACTAATAAAGTTCTTTTTTTCTCTTTTAAATAAAACAGATTATCTATTTTTATTTTATAATCCATTACAAACAGTGCAGTCCATGTGCATGGTACACTAAATTCCCCCAGTGGTTAGACCACTTCTTATTTAATAACTAATACAATAATATTGATTTAACAAAAACTATATTAGGCTCAGTCCAATACCAGATGTTACAATGTCTGAAACATTCTATGAATTACTTCAATTTCTTATTTTCCCCTCTCATTCTATAGTCCCATTTTTGGCTATCTGATCCTTTCTCACTTTACCTCTTAGTTTAACCCTTGCCTTACATAGGAAAAGGCATTTCTAGAACCCAACTATTCCACTTCATTTTGTGTAATATTAATAAAGGTCTTTGCTCCTTTATCATGCTCCTCACCCCAATTAACAAATCCTGATGTTGGAGTCCAGATCCCCATTTGTATTTTCACACAAATTCTAATCCTTCCAATTTCTCTGGTATAGCAAAAAAAAATATTAGAATTGTTATGAGTGTTCCATTTTCTAAACCTTTCCGAAACTGTTCTTGAAAAGCCTCATGTTAAGTCAGTTTTTCCTTCATTTCAATCTTTCTGCAGATTTAGAAGCATATCTGAATGGCAGTTTAAAGCGTCTTCTATTTTCCTGACTTTTGTAATTTAATTTTATATATTCTTCTAGTATCTTACTTATTTGATATCACAAAGAACATCTGATTTATAGCACCCTCTAAATTACTGGAAGCCACATTCTCTTCTAAAGTTTACCATGAATTATTTTTTCCTGAACTGCAAAACTGCAAAGTTCTCATCAGCCAGCATTTTCTTTTTTTTATTTTGTGGCATTTTTTCCAAAGTTCTGCTTTGCCGACTGCCAGACAAAATAATTACTAATGTTTTACTCACATTTATAAACTTTACCTAATTTTTTATAGAAATTTTTGTTTTTCACACTTTGAGGCCTAATCAACATACTGTTGTCAAAAGATTATTTGCGTTAGTGATACTTCTTGTGTTTGTACGAAAATTTTACTTAGCAGAGGCATTACAAACTGCTTTTACCAGTCAGTAAATAGTTGTTCAGTCAAATGATAAAACAGAGTGCATATCTACCATTTTGGCTGTAGCAACAGTTATAAAATAAGCCTCCAACATGATACAATGACTAATAGTAAAGTAGAAAACATCCCACTAACTTGGAGAAAAATGTCGGTCAAACAAAAAACAGAACTATAAATATGTTTTACACTATTAACTATTCTCAAAATGCTGAAAAATGCACAGATTACAAAGCTAACAACCAGATGTTCTATCTTATTGGTTGTGAGAAAACCACAGAAGGACTGGGCTCACACCCTCATTTACCTATAAAACCCCTAGTGAGGATGACGATACAGTAGAGAAACTGCAGTCACAGTATAAAGTGATAAGAATTCTTCACTACAGACAGCATCCTTACTAGCAAGCTGAAAATTCTGCAAAAGGTCATCCTACTGATGCAGGGGGGTCTGCAACCTGCTGTTCTGGTGCCGCATGTGGCTCTTCTACCCCTCTGCAGTGGCTCTCTGCAGCTTTGAAAAATAATGGCCACTCTACCGCACAACACAAACACACACAGAGTGATTGAGAGACGGACTTTAAATATTGCTCTTATAAGTGTAGAAACTTGCTAGAATAACAGTTTCTGTTGCCATGTATTCCATACACACACAGAGCAATCGATCGATCCCCTGGGAGCAGCAGCATCTCCTGAAAGGTTTCCATACCTCTCAAAGTTTTACCACAAGAAATCTGGACAGAGCCACAAATAAAGGGAAGCAAAAGAAAGTACAGTTGTGTATCTACAATAAATGTAGATGTTCGAGTGTATTCACTGTTGCAGTCATTACCATTGGGTTATCCTGCTGGCAGGCTACCTGCAGTCGGCCTGAGTTCCAAAGTCTAGGTCCGGCGTCGGTTGCTGTCACCATTTTCTTCATGTTTTTCTTGCCCCAGATGTCAGGTGCCCCTAAAAAGGTAGGCTAAATAATGCTAATAAGCATACATACACAAAAATAAACTTTTCCTTCATCTACAAGCAAATACACCACATAGGTTGTATAGGATAGAGAAGTATAGGTAAGTTCCCGTAAGAAAAAAGGGGGATGGTGGGAGAGTAACTTGGACTGCAACAGTGAATACACTCGAACATCTACATTTATGGTAGGTACACAACTGTACTATATTCATCGGGTTTCACTGTTGCAGTCATTACCATTGGGTTGAATCCCAAAGCGGAGGATGGGTGGCTGGGCTAAATAGGATTAGGAGAGGCTATGAGGCCCTGCAGAACTGCAGTGGCAAAGCCTGCTCCGGACTTAGAGTAAAGAGGTAAGTGGTAGTGCTTTGTGAAAGTGTGCACTGAACTCCAAGTTGCAGCCTCTAAGATATCTTTGGTTGGTACTCCTCTGAGGAAGGCTGCTGAAGTGGCTGCTGCTCTGGTGGAATGAGACCTAATGCCCTTAGGCACTGGCTTGCCATGTTGAAAATAGCAGAAACGGATGCAATGGCCTATCCATTTAGAAATAGTCTGTTTTGAGATAGCCTTTCCTTGTGATCCTGAAGCATATGACACTAACAGTTGCTCAGTTTTTCTGAAAGCTTTAGTTCTGTCCAAGTAGAAACGTAACTGCCTATGTCCAAAGAATGCAGAATTTTCTCACCCTTGTTCTGTGGATTTGGATAAAAGGTAGGCAAGTGAATGGTTTGGTTGGGGGCCACACTGGATACCACCTTAGGCATGAAAGTAGGGTTTGTCCTCAGAGAAACCCTGTCTGGATGAAAAATGACAAAAGGTTCCACAGCCATGAGTGCTTGTAACTCCGAGACTCGCCTTGCAGAGGTTATTGCTAGGAGTAGAGCTGTTTTCCAGGATAAAAATTTTATATCTGCTGTTGAAGCTGGCTCAAAAGGAGGCAGAGAGAGATTTTCAAAAACATAATTTAGGTCCCAGGCCGGAATTGGTGCTCTCCTTGGAGGCCTAATGTTCTTGGCCCCTCTGATGTACTGCCATATTAAAGGATGAGAAAAGATAGGTGGTTCCGTATTGTAATGGGTTGAAATGGCAGAGGCATGAATCTTAATTGATGAGAAAGAAAGGCCTTTGTTCAGCATCTCAGTTAGGTATTGTAAAATCTGAGGTATATTTGGTACACAAGTGTCAATGCCTTGTTCCTAGTTCCAAGCACAGAATCTCTTCTATTTTTCTGCATAAGATTTTCTGGTACTGGGCCTCCTGGCCTCAAAGATAACCTCCATAACAGCTTTTAAAAGGGGAGTGTTCTGAATGGTTACATTATCCACCATGCTGCCAGATTTAAGGTCCTGATATTGCTGTGCAGGATCTGATTGTTTCGTTGGGTCAGCAAGTGAGAAGTCTGAGGCAATATCCATGCTGGACCTTGAGACAAGCTCTTTAGGACTGGGTAACAGTGCTGGCATGGCCAGTCTGGTGCAATCAATATCATTTTTGGCTTCTCTTGTCTGACCTTTAGGAGTACCCTGGGAAGGAGAGGCAGTGGAGGAAAGGCATATACTGTTAGATTTTTCCAGCTGAAGGATAGGGCGTCCACTTTCCATGCTTGCTTGTGATAAATCCTTGTGCAAAATCTCTGCAATTGGCAGTTGTGAGGGGAAGCAAACAGATCTATGTCTGGGCATCCCCATGTCCTTATCATGCTGAAGACTTGTGGATCCAGTTTCCATTCGTGGGGATCCATGAGGTTTCTGCTTGGTTCGTCTGCCAGAGTATTTGTATTTCCTGGCAGGAATTGTGCTTGCAGGTGAATTTGAAAAGTCAATGCTGTGTCCCATAAGGTCATTGCTCGTCTGCAGAGGGGGTAGGAATGTGTACCTCCCTGTTTGTTTTATGTACCACGACCGTAGTATTGTCTGTCTATCACTAGCTGTCCTGGATGAAGCAGGTCCTTGAAAGCTGTCAGGGCATTTTGAACAGCTAGCATCTCTTTTTGATGTGAAGATGCATCTTGTTTGCAGGCCATGTGCCCTGAATACATTTTCCTGCCATATGGCCCCCCCAGGCATAATCTGATGCATCCATTTGTCAGTGTCTGCCTGGCTGTGGGTAAACTGAATGGCAGACCCTTGTGTGGTGACAGGCTTGTGCCCACCATCGAAACTCCTGTTGCAGGCAGGAAATGTGTGCAATTACTGTCTCCAGGCTGTGGCAATGCTGAGTCCAAACACTTTTTAGATACCATTGTAGTTTCCTCATATGCAGTCTGGCATATGGAATTAGTAGAATGCAGGATGCCATGAAACCCAAGGCCTGCAGGATTTTCCTTGCAGATAAGTGGGTTTTTGTTGCCAATTTCTTGAAGTAAGTTGCTTTTGTTTGTCTGGCGTGAGATAAGCCATCTGGGCAGTGGTATTTAAGCTTGCACCCAGGAATATTATCTCTTGAGAGGGCACTAGTTTTGATTTATTTTTGTTTACTGTGTACCCTAGGCCAGTTAGTACCCTTTTTACAAATGCCAGATGCTTTAGAAGAATGTCTGTTCTCTGCTTGAATTAGGCAGTCGTCCAAGTAGGGATATATTTGAATTCCTCTTTGTCTGCAAAATGCAATTACTGGTGCCAGGCACTTTGTGAAGACCCTGGGCGCAGTAGATAAGCCAAAGGGCAGTGCAGAGAATTGGTAATACATTGAGCCAGCTATGAATCTGAGCTATCTTCTGCAAGATTATCTGACTGGGACATGCAGGTATGCCTCTTTTAGGTCCAAAGTTACGAGCCAAGCCTTCTTGCCCAGCATGGACAGTAGCTGTTGTAGAGTCAACATCTTGAATTTTGGAACTTCCAGAAACATATTTAGTATAGACAGGTCCAGTACTGGCCTCCAGGTTCTGTCCTTCCTGGGTACTAGGAAAAGTCTGGAGTAAAATCCTTGCCCCTGCTCTTGTTGTGGTACTTGCTGAATGGCCCTCATGTCCATGAGGGCTGTAATTAGTTTTTGCGCCTCTGCCCATTGATTGTGTGGCAGGTTTGGCATACCTTTTGACCTTGGTAGTGTGTGAAAATGGAACCTGTATCCTTGGGACACTATGTTCAGGACCCATTTGTCTTGGGTAATCATTTGCCAATTTGATGAAAAAAGTGCTAGTTTCCCCCCTAAGGGGGCTGTCAAAAGAAAAGTGCTTGGATCTGGCAGAGGAAAGTCATTGGGACTGTTTCCTGTAAGGTTGTGATTTGTCTTCTCCACTTTTGGAGGTAGGAGCACCCCATTGTTTAGGCCTGTATGAGCCTTGGGGCTGAGATCTGCCTCTCTGTGGCCTGTCTGACACTGGAAAGGACCAATTTTTACAAGGCCAGTTCCTGCTAAATCTGGGTGGCTGTACCTGTAAAAAATCCTTGACTGTCTGCATGGATTTTGCTTTATCTTCCATTTTTTTCAAAACCTTTTCTGCTTTAGTACCAAAGTATCATGCTGCAATGGTGCATCTAATAATTTTGCTTTAACATGATCAGGCAGATTCTGTTCCTTTAACCAAGCATGCCTTCAAATAACAGAACATGTAACAGCGGCCCTGCACGAGGCCTCCAGTGAATCATAACCACATTGCAAAGTATGCTTTCCCACTTGTTCAGCTGCATGCAATAAATCCTGCAATTCCTTGTTCTCGGAACATTCAGTATTTGTCAACAATTTTTGTTTAAGCAGTGACATTAAATATTGCTGATATTTAAGCATATGAGACTGACTTTAAAGCCCAAGTGTATACTTTTTTCCCCCAATCTGTCTAGAGCCCTAGAATCCCTATCAGAGGGTACAGGGTTTTTTGCAGTGGAGGCTTTAACCCCTTTGGGACCCTGAGATATAGTTTCTGGATCAGCAACAGGGTTTTTATATAGGAATTTATGAGAATCAGGAACCCTGTAGTATCTGTCTGGCTTAGCAGGAGGTAGAGAGTCAGGGGACAGGCCGGACTCTGAAAATACATCATCTACAATGTCTAAAACTGGAGGAATAGCAAGGGGTCTGTGCTGAGGAAGTAGCAGAAAGTCTGAGCCTTTTCTTCAATTCAGAATAATTTTGGCTCTCCCAGTGGAAATGCTCCCTCATGGTATGCAGGGTTTCCCCAAAAGAATAATCCTCAGGAGGAGAGGCTGAAGGAATGGATTCTTCAGCATCAGAATCCTCATAGGGAAGCATGGAATAATCCTGTTCAGAAGAGGTATCAGAGTAAATAGAAACCTGATCAGAAGAATAATACTCTTGTCTCTTGCCTAGGCCTCTTATCAGGAGGGGGATGGGAGCCCCTGATCAAAGTAATTAGGTCTTCGGCCATTTTGGGCATCTGTTTTTAGGCATGGTAGACTTGAGTAGGAGAATGCTCTACTTGTTTCTTTGTCTTTAGAGCTGCTTTAGTCTTTGAAACTGAAGATGGCTTAATATATAGTTGTGTAGGTCTGAAAACACCCTCAGAAGCCGATGCCTGCTTAGCGGCTCCGGACCCATCTGAGGGAATGATTTCTGAGTGTCCAATACCTTGAGTATCCAGAGGCCCAGTCAGCTCCACGTGGGAGTTGGAAGCAGCCTGTGGCTCTGAGCTAGCAGGCGCCAGGGGCTGCGAAAGCACCTCACTGAGAACCGGCGACTGGCCTAGCAGAGGCCTTGTCATCAGTTTTGGACCTCGAATGCTTATCCTTTTCCTTGTCCTTGCGTTTTTTGTAAACTTCGGTCGTCGGCTGTTCCGATGACATTATATAATTAAATCTTCGGCCAAAGTAATGAAATGCAAAATCGAACCGACGCTTAATAGTGCGTTGGTTAAATCCAGCACAAAACAGACAGCTAGCAATGTTGTGATCAGGGCCTAGGCAAGGAATACAGTAAGAGTGAAAATCCTTATGAGGTATTTGCTTCCCACAAGAAATACAATTGCGCGGCAAGAAAGATTGAAGAAAATGGCGTCGGCTGCATCTTTTATACCCCTGGCGCACTGACGTCAGGGAAGAGGCGACAGCAACCGACGCCGGACCTAGACTTTGGAGTTCTGGCTGACTGAGGGTAGCCTGCCAGCAGGATAACCCAAGAGTAATGATTGCAACAGTGAAACATGATGAACATCATCAATCACTGCTTTAGATAGAGGTGTGTTGTCCTGAATGGCTACATTATACGCCATGCCGCCAGGTTTAAGGTCCTGAGTTGGCTGTGCAGTATCATACTGTCCTGTTGGGTCAGTAAGTGTGGAGTTTGAAATAATGTCCAAGCTGGGCATTGAGACAGGCTCTTTAGGATTTGGTACCAGTGCTGGTGGGGCCAGTCTGGGGCAATCGGTATCATTTTTGGCTTCTCTTGTCTGATCTTGAGGAGTACCTTGGGGAGGAGAGGGAGAGGAGGAAAAGCATATACTGTTAGGTTTTTCCAGCTGAAGGATAGAGCATCCACTTTCCATGCTTGCTTGTGATAAATCCTTGTGCAGAATCTCTGTAATTGGTAATTGTGAGGAAAGGCAAATAGGTCTATGTCTGGGAATCCCCATTTCCTTGTTATCATGCTGAATACTTGTGGGTCCAACTTTCACTCATGGGCATCCATTAGGTTTCTGCTTAGTTCGTCTGCCAGAGTACTTATCCTTCCTGGCAGCAATTGTGCTTGCAGATGTATTTGGTAGGTCAGTGCTGTTTCCCACAAGTTCATGGCTAGTCTGCAGAGGGGGTAAGAATGTGTGCCCCCCCTGCTTGTTTATGTACCACATGATGGTAGTATTGTCCGTCTTTATCAGTAGTTGTCCTGGATGAATTATGTCCTTGAAGGCTGTCAGGGCATTCTGAACAGGTAGCATCTCTTTTTGATTGATATGTAGATGCATTTGACTTGTGGACCATGCACCCTGAATACATCTTCCTGCCATATGTGCCCCCCAGGCATAATCTGATGCATCTGTTGTCAATGTCTGCCTGGCTGTGGGTAAGGTGAATGGCTGTCCCTTGTTGAGGTGACCGGCTTTTTCCCAACATTGAAACTCCTGTTGCAGGCAGGGAATGAGGGTAATTGTTGTTTCCAGGCTGTGGCAATGTTGAGTCCAAACACTTTTTAGATACCACTGAAGTTTCCTCATATGCAGTCTTACATATGGAATTAGTAGTATGCAGGATGCCATGAAGCCCAATGCCTGCAGAATTTTTCTTGCAGATAACTGGGTCTTTGTTGCCAACATTGTGAAATAAGTAATCTGTTGTCTGTGCTTGTCTGGTGTGAGATAAGCCATCTGGGCAGTTTAAGCTTGCACCCAGGAATATCATCTCGAGAGGGTACATGTTTTGATTTATTTTCGTTTACTGTGTACCCTAGACCTGTTAGTAATCTTTTTACAAAAGCCAGATGCTGTAGTAGAGTGTCCTTGTTCCCTGCTTAAATAAGGCAGTCGTCCAAGTAAGGATAGATTTGTATTCCTCTGTCTGCAATTACTGGTGCCAGGCATTTTGTGAAGACCCTGGGCGCATTAGATAAACCAAAGGGCAGTGCAGAGAATTGGTAGTGCATTGAGCCAGCTATAAATCTGAGGTATCTTCTGCATGACATTCTGATTGGAATATGCAGGTATGCCTCCTTTAGGTCTAAAGTCACAAGCAAAGCGTTCTATCCCAGCATGGGTAGAAGCTGCTGCAGAGTTAACATTTTGAATTTTGGAATATCCAGGAATGTGTTGAGGATGGACAGGTCCAGTATTGGTCTCCAGGCTTTGTCCTTTCTGGGTACCAAGAATAGCCTTCAGTAAAATTCTTGTCCCTGCTCTTGTTGTGGTACTTGATGAATGGCTCTCATGTTCATGAGAGAGAAAACTTGTTTTTGAGCCTCTGCCCATTGATTGTGTGGCAGGTCTGGCATTCCATGCGGTCTTGGCAGGGTGTGAAAGTGAAACCTGTAACCTTGAGACACGATATTTAGGACCCATTTGTCCTGGGTGACCATGTGCCAATTTTGTGAAAAAAGTGCTACTTTCCCCCCCAAAGGAGCTGCCAGAAGATAAGTGCTTGGTGCTGGCAGGGGAAAGTCATTGAGACGGTTTCCTGTATGGCTGTGATTTTTCCTCTCCACCTTTGGAGGTAGAAGCACCCCATTGTTTAGGCCTGTATGAGCCTTGGGGCTGTGATCTGCCTCTGGGGCGTCTGTATCTGCCTCTGTGGCCTGTCTGACACTGGAAAGGACCAATTATTTGTAGGCCAGTTTCTGCTAAATCTAGGAGGCTGTACCTGTAAGAAATCCTTCACTGTTTGCATAGATTTAGCTTTGTCCTCCATTTTCTTCGACACCTCTTCTGCTTTAATACCAAACAAAGTATCATGCTGTAAAAGAGCATCTAACAGATTTGCTTTAACATGATCGGGCAGATTCTGTTCTTTTAACCAAGCATGCCTCCTAATAACTGAACCTGTAACTGCTGCCCTGCAGGAGGCCTCTAGAGAATCAAAACCACATTGTAAAGTATGCTTTCCTACTTGTTCAGCTGCATGCAATAAATCCTGCATTTCCTTGTTTTCTGCACATTCTGAATTTGCCAACATTTTCTGTTTAAGCAGTGACATGAGGTATTGCTGATACTTAAGCATATGAAACTGACAATTTAAAGCTCTTACAGCCAAGGTAGCGGAAGTATAAATCTTTTTTCCCCATCTGTCCAGGGCCCTTGAATCCCTATCAGAGGGGATAGGGTTTTTTTGCAGTGGAAGCCTTGATCCCCTTGGGACCCTGAGAAATAGTTTCTGGGTCAGCAGTAGCGTTTTTGTAAAGAAATTTATGTGAATCAGGCACCCTGTAGTATTTGTCTGGCTTAACAGGAGCTGGAGGTAAAGTGTCAGGAGACAGACCGGACTCTGAAAAAACATAATCTACAATATCTAAAACAGGAGGAATAGCAAGGGGCCTGTGCTGAGGTAATAAAAGGAAGTCTCTGAGCCTTTTCTTGGATTCTGTGTAATTCTGGCTCTGGAAATGCTCCCTCATGGTATGCAGGGTCTCCCTAAAAGAATAATCCTCAGGAGGAGAGGCTGAAGGGATAGATTCTTCAGCATCAAAATCCTCATAGGGAGGAAGGGAATACTCCTGTTCAGAAGAGGAATCATAAGAAATGGAAACCTGATCAGAAGATTCATATTCTATGTCTTGCCTACGCCTCTTATCAGGAGGGGGATGGGAACCTCTGATCAAAGTAATTAGGTCTTCGGCCATTTAAGCATCTGCTATTTAGGCATGGAGGCCTGTCCAGGAGAATGCTGTACTTGTTTCTTTGTCTTTAGAGGTGCTTTTGTCCTTGTCTTTGTTACTGAAGATGGTTTTACACACAACTGTGTAGGTATGAAAACACCCTCAGAAGCTGATGCCTGCTCAGCGGCTCCAGACCCATCTGAGGGAATAGTTTCCGAGTGTCCAATACCTTGAGTATCCATCGGCCTAGTCGGCTCCACGTGGGAGTCGGAAGCGGCCTGTGGCTCTGAGGTAGCGGGCGTCAGGGGGCTGCAAAAGCGCCTCACTGAGAACCGGCGACAGGCCTAACAGAAGCCTCGTCATCGGTTTTGGATCCAGGATGCCTGCCCTTTTTCTTTGCACTTTTATAAACTCCGGTTGTCGGCTGTTCCAATGGCATTATATAATTGAATCTTCTTCCAAAATAATGTAATGCAAAATTGTACCAACGCTTAATAGTGCGTTGGTTAAATCTAGCACAAAACTGACAACTAGCAATGTCGTGGTCTGGGCCTAGGCAAGGAATACAGTAAGAATGAAAATCCTTACGAGGTATTTGCTTCCCACAAGAAAACAATTATTAACTTTTTCTGACATCGGTCTGGAGCAAGAAAAAAGGGCACTTAGCTTTAATGAAGACTTCGGTTCTGAAATTCGAATTTGAAAATCTCAGGAGTCGGCCGACCGGCACTTGCGAACTGCTTTTGCTTCGGGCACCACGCGGCAAGAAAGACTGAAGAAAATGGTGTCGGCTGCATCTTTTATACCCCTGGCGCACTGACGTCAGGGAAGAGGCGACAGTAGCCGACGCTGGACCTAGACTTTGGAACTCAGGCCGAATGCGGGTAGCCTGCCAGCAGGATAACCCAATGGTAATGACTGCAACAGTGAAACACGATGAACACCAAAAATAGGGACGGACATTAAATATTGCTCTTAGAAAAGTACAGTTTTGTACCTACCATAAATGTAGATGTCCGATAGATATGCAACTGCAGTCATAACATGTGGGTTGTCCTGCCTCAGGCAGCCCTCGGTCGGCCGGATTCCAAAGTCTGGGTCCGACGTCGGCTGATGTCGCATTTCTCTCCGACGTCAGAGCGGCTGGAGTACATAAGCATCAGCCGACGCCATTTTCTTCAGTGTTTCTTGCCCCAGATGCCAGGTGCCCTCCAAGGAAGGCTGTAATCAAATTGGAAGGAAAAAACAGGATTCCAAACAAATAAGTAAGCAATAAACAGATACACCATAACAGATATCCCCAGCTAAGAGGAACAGGGATAGGAGTGGACCCAAGGCATAGAGGGTATGGAGGGAGGGAAATTGACTGCAGTTGCATATCTATCGGACATCTACATTTATGGTAGGTACAAAACTGTACTATGTCCTTCAAGAATGCAACTGCAGTCATAACATGTGGGTAGAATACCATAGCTTAGCTGGGGGAGGAGGAATACTCTAGGAAAGAGATGGTGTGGCAATCAAACCCTGCAGGACTGCCGAAGTAAAGCCTGCTCTGGATCTGGAGTATAGAGGGAGATTGTAGTGTTTGGAGAATGTATGCACGGAGCTCCATGTAGCAGCTTCTAGAATGTCCTTTGTAGGCACCCCTCTTAAGAAAGCTGTAGAGGTGGCTGTAGCTCTGGTGGAGTGTGGTCTGACATTGACTGGAACAGTCTTCCCATGGAAGGAATAACAAAATCTGATGCAATGTCCAATCCATTTTGAAATAGTCTGTTTTGAAATTGCTTTCCCTTGTACTCCTGGGGCGTAAGCTACAAAGAGTTGATCAGACTTCCCTACTGGTCTTGGTTCTGTCCAGGTAGTAGCGAAGTAGTCTGTGAATGTCCAAGGTATGTAACAGTCTTTCCCCTTTGTTTTCAGGATTGGGGAAGAAAGCAGGCAGATGAATAGCTTGATTTAACGAAACCCTGGATACCACCTTTGGCATAAAAGTAGGGTTGGTTCTTAAGGAGACCCTGTCTCGGTGAAAGATTATGAACGGTGATATTGCCATCAGGGCCTGTAGTTCCGAAACCCTTCTTGCTGAGGTAATTGCCAACAGGAAAGCTGTCTTCCATGAGAGGAATTGTAAGTCCACTGAAGCTGTTGGTTCAAAAGGAGGTAGAGTCAGTTTTTCCAGGACAAAGTTGAGGTCCCAAGCTGGCACTGGAGCCTTTCTTGGTGGCTTAATGTTCTTGATTCCCCTAAGGAATTGCCTTAGCAAAGGATGTGAAAACACAGGTGGATCAGTGTTATATCTAGCTGAAATAGCTGAAGCATGTATCTTTATGGAAGAATATGAGAGTCCATTCTGAAGCATATCTGCCAAATATTCCAGGATGAGTGGGATGTTCAATAGTGATGCATCATGACCCTTGCTGGTGTTCCAAATGCTGAATCTCTTCCATTTTGCCAAGTAAACCTTTCTGGTGGATGGTCTTCGAGCTTCTGTTAGTATCCGCTGAACTTCCTTGGAGAGAGATAGATTGAGGTTATTCATGGGATCTCCCAGGCTGTCAGCTGCAGTGTCTGAAGGTTTGGATGCACTGTTTCGAAGTTGTGCTGAGTCAAAAGTAGGGGCCATTGGGGAAGGGCCCACTTCTTGTTGTGACATATGCTCCGTAGTAGCAGGTACCAGTGTTGTCTTGGCCAGTCTGGAGCTATTAGGATCCCCTTGGGTGTCTCTGCTTATCTTCAGTAATACTGTGGTCATCAGTGGCAGAGGTGGGAATGCATAGATTTTTAGGAAGTTCCAGTTGAATGAAAGAGCATCTATTTTCCAAGCTTGTGGATGGTATGTCCTTGAACAGAATTTTTGCAGATGATGGTTGAGGTGAGAGGCAAATAGGTCTACTTCTGGCCTGCCCCATGTCGAGGTGAGTTGTGTGAAGATCCTTGGGTGTAACCTCCACTCGTGAGGATCTATGAAATTCCTGCTTAGGCTGTCTGCCAGCACATTGTCTTTGCCTGGAACAAACTGGGATTGTAAGTGTATGTTCAGGCTCAGTGATTTTTCCCAAAGATTCATTGTCAGTCTGCAAAGGGGGTAGGAATGGGTGCCCCCTTGCTTGTTTATATACCACATCAAAGTGGTGTTGTCTGTCCGTATCAGTAAATGGCCTTGTTGTAGTTGTTGTTGAAAGGCCTCGATGGCATGCATTACTGCCAGCATTTCTTTTTGGTTTATAAGCAGATGTGTTTCCTTTGGAGACCATTGTCCTTGGTCTGTGTTATCTGAGGTTTTTTGAATGACATACCTGTGTTTGCCTGGCTTACCGAGGCCCACCATAGGAATTCCTTTTGTAGGCATGGAATGAGCGGTATGGTTGCCTCTAAGTTGTTGCTGTGCTGAGACCATAGGCTTTTTAAGTACCATTGAAGCTTTCTCATGTGTAGCCTTGCTAATGGAACCAGGAGAATGCAGGATGCCATGTAACCCAGGGCCTGTAGGAATCTCCTTGCAGTCATCTGGGTGAGTTTTGCCAAACCCTTGAAATAATGAGTTAACTTCTCTTGCTTGTCTTCTGTCAGGTAAGCCATTTGAGAGGCTGTGCCCAGATTGGCTCCTAAGAAGGTTATTTGCTGGGATGGTTGTAGTCTTGACTTTTGAAAGATGACTGTGTATTCCAGAGCCTGAAGTAATTGTATGACATAGTTCAAGTTTTTTGTCAACATCAGTCTGTCGTCCGCTTGTATAAGGCAGTTGTCCAGGTACGGGTAAATTTGGATCCCTGGAGCCTGCAATGAGCAATTACTGAAGCCAGGCATTTTGTGAATACTCTGGGCGCAGTAGATAAGCCAAATGGCAATGCTGAGAATTGATAATGCTCTGGCCCTGCAAGAAATCTGAGGTATCTTCTGCAGCTGTGTCTGATAGGGACATGCAGGTATGCCTCCTTGAGGTCCAGAGTAATCAGCCAAGACCCCTTGCCCAGCATGGGAAGGAGTTGCTGTAGAGTCAGCATTTTGAACTTTGGTACTATGAGAAAAGTGTTTAATGTGGACAAATCCAGTATTGGTCTCCATTGAGTTTCTTTTCTTGGCACAAGGAACAGTCTTGAGTAGAACCCCTGGCCTTGTTCTTGTTGTGGTACTCTTTCTATTGCTTTTATCTGAGCCAGCAGAGAAATTTGCTTGATAGCCTCTGCCCTCTGGTTTTGTGGTAGGTTTGGCATGCCCTGTTTTCTGGGTAAGGTGTGAAAATGGAACCTGTAACCTTGGTCTATAATGTCCAAAATCCATTTGTCTTTTGTCAATCTGTGCCAATTGTCTGAAAACAGAGATAATTTTCCGCCCAAGGGCGCTTGTGGTTTGCTCCTTGGTTGGCGGTTGTAGAGGAAAGTCATTGAGATGGTGTCTGAGGGGCAGGGGAGACCCCTGTGTCACTTTGGTTTGCAGGCTGCCATTGTCATCCCCTGTAAGAACCTCTTATTGTCCTCTTCCACGGCCACGCCTGTTTTTACCCCTTTGAAATTTTTCAGGATTAGGAAAGGACCAGTTCTTTGAAGGCCAATTCCTGCTGAATCTGGGGGGCTGAACCTGGAGGAAATCTTTGACCATCTGAACTGATTTTGCTTTTTCCTCGATGGACTTTAACACATCTTTAGCATTAGCACCAAAAAGCTTGTTCTTTTCCAAGGGTGCATCCAGAAGTTTTGCCTTAACATGATCTGGGAGAGGTTAATCTTTTAACCATGCATGTCTGCGAATGACTGCCCCTGTCATAGCTGCCCTACATGAAGCTTCCAATGCATCATATCCACACTGCAGAAAGTGATTGCTGACTTGCTGAGAATTATGTACAGCTTCCTGCAAAGACTTCCTGTCTAAAGGGTCAGGAGAGGCCAATGTTTTCTGTAAATCATCTAACAGGTAATCCTGATATTGTAACATATGAAAAATGCAATTCAAAGCTCTCATAGATAAAGTGGTGGAGGTGTACACCTTTTTCCCCCATCTCTCTAATGACCTAGCTTCCCTGTTGGAAGGCAAGGGATTTTTAGAGGTGGAAGCTGAAACACCTTTAGGTCCCTGAGAAATAGTTTCTAAATCAACAGTATGGGCCCTGAACAAATGGGAATGTGTGTCTGGGACCCTGTAATATCTGTCTGGCTTGGCTGGGGCAGGAGGAAGAGAATCAGGGTAACACTGGAGTCAGAATATAGATCATCCAAAACATCAAGCACAGGAGGAATAGCTAGGGGCCTGTGCTGGGGCTTTTTAAGGAAGGTTCGAAGGCGCTTTCTGGAATCAGAATATTCCTGGCCTTGCCACTTGAAATGTTCCCTCATGGTATGCAGAACTTCCCCAAAAGAAATATCCTCAGGAGGGGAGGCCGAGGGGATGGAATCCTCTGCATCAGAGTCCTCATAGGTCTGAAAGAGGTCTTCCTTGCCCTCGGAGTGGATAGAGTCCTCAGAATCATCTGTAGGGATAGGTTCAGAGGGATCAACCCGGGGCCTCTTATCTGGAAGAGGCTGGGATGCTCTCTCAGGATGGGCCTGTGAACCTCTAATCATGGAAATTAAGTCTGCGGCCATAGACATGATTTGTGTCTCAGGAGTAGTTTGAGTCAAGGTTTTTGCTGTAAGGTGCTTAGTCTTGCTGGCTGCCTTAGAACGAGTGTAGGCCTCAATAGACATGGCCATAGGAGGCCTGGCAGCTCCACGTGCAGGAGTGACCTTATCTACAGCAATGGTCTCTGGCATTTCCTCGGTTTCAGTACCCGGAGGAAAATCTATAACTGGCGTCGGAGTGGTATCTGGAATCGGAGTCGTCGGTATTGCGGTGTCTTTGGTTTGGAGCGGTGGAATAACCATCTCAGAGGGAACCGGAGCACTCGCGGTAGGTTTTGGCGTGGAGTCGGTGGTAGACGCGGGCCGAGGATGTCGGTCCCGGTCTTTTCGTTTCTTGGGCGTTTGCGATGTCGGAATATCCGACGGCATTGTGTACGCAAATTTTTCATCGAAAATGTCTTCAGCGAACTCCGCCCGGCGCCTGAGAGTGCACTTGTTGAAGCGAGCAATGGCGACACAGGCCGAGACGTCGTGGTCTGGGCCAAGGCAAGGAAGCCAGTAAGAGTGGAAATCCTTATGAGGTATTTGTTTACCACAAGACAGACAATTATTAACTTTTTCAGTAATTTCTGACATCGGCTGAGGCAAGAAAAGGTCCCCAACGGGGTACTTAGCTTTTTTGATGACTTCGGATTCGAAGAATACAGGAGCTGACCGACCGGCACTTGCGAACTGCTTCGGGCACCGCACGGCAAGAAAGACTTAAGAAAATGGCGTCGGCTAATGCTTATGTACTCCAGCCGCTTTGACGGAGAGAAATGCGACATCAGCCGACGTCGGACCCAGACTTTGGAATCCGGCCGACCGAGGGCTGCCCGAGGCAGGACAACCCACATGTTATGACTGCAGTTGCATTCTTGAAGGACATCTTGCTAGAATAACATGGTTTCTATTACCATGCATTTTACACACACACACACACACACACACACACACACACAAACACACACACTTACCTCTCAATTGTGCAGATTTTGCAGAATGTCCTGACTTTTCCCTCATATTTTTGGTCTGTTTCTCATAAAATTGCAGTTTTCTGGCAAATCATTGAGGGCTGAAGTCAGAAAAAATAGACATTTGAGTTTCAGACTTCATGCCCTTCTGTTATTCTATCAACTTTTTAAATATTGCTCTTACAAACTTAGAAAGTGTTCTGATTTTTGGGCCTTTGTGTCTCATTATTTATGGCTTTGTCTAGATTTCTTGTTCTAAGTGGTCAAGAGATATGACACACACACACACACACACACAGGCACACACAAAGGAACAAAAATAAGTCAGATTTTAAAGATAGCTCTTATAAACTTAGTTCTTTTATATTTAATATAATAACTACAAATAAAACTTTATATGCTGTGTTATCTTCATTTTAGGGGTCAAATAGGTTTTGTGGCTCCTGATGAATTTTATTTGGTGGAGAGGGGCCAAAATGGCTCTTTTGATAATGAAGGTTGCAGACCCCTGTATGGAAGCTCAAGAAAATCGAAGTGGATTTGAAATTAAACTCCTTGAAGCCACAACAAGAGGTAAAGTGCAGTTGTGTACACTTACCATAAATGTAGATGTTTGAGTGCAGTCACTGTTGCAGTCATCACACTTGGGTCATCTGCCTGCAGGTAGCCCTCAGTCGACCCGAATACCACAGACTTAGTATTTCTGCGTTGGTTGCTGTCGCTCCAGGACTGACGTCAGGTCATCAGGGGTATAAAACAGGCAGCCGATGCCATTACCTCAGTTTTTCTTGCCCCAACTGTCAGGAGCCCCCCAGTAGGGAGATAAGTTATGGCGGGGGAAAACACCACCAGTAAAAAGTAAATACCAATACCCCCTGAAAAGGGGGGGGGGGAGTAAAAGGCATAGAAAGATCATAAGAGAGAGAGTGAGTGAGAAACCAGGGGAGTTGGAGGGAGGGAAACCAGGACTGCAACAGTGAATACACTCGAACATCTTCATTTACGGTAAGTGTACACAACTGTGCTATGTTCATGTTTCACTGTTGCAGTCATCACACTTGGGTAGATTCCCAAAGCTGAAGGGTGGAGGCAGTCAACAAGAATTAGGACTGGCTAAAATGCCCTGCAGGACTGCTGTTGGAAAACCTGCCCTGGATTTGGAGAAGATAGGCAAATGGTAGTGCTTGGTGAAGGTGTGTACAGAACTCCATGTAGCAGCTTCCAGGATGTCCCTGGTAGGGACTCCCCTGAGAAATGCTGTAAAGGTAAATGTTGCCCTAGGGGAATGTGTTCTGACCCCCTAAGGGGTTGGTTTCCCATGGTGCTTGTAGCAGAAATGGATACAGTGTGCTATCCATTTAGAAATTGTTTGCTTTGAAATGGCCTTGCCCTCTACCCCTGTTGCAAAGCTTAAGATTTTCTGAAGGGCTTAGCCATATCCAGGCAAAATTTGAGCTGTCTGTGCACGTCCAAGGAGTGCAGGATCCTTTCCCTTTTATTATGAGGATTAGGGAAGAAGGTTGGCAAATGTATGGATTGGTTGAGCGCAACACTGGACATCACTTTAGACATAAAGGAAGGGTTTTGTCCTGAGGGAGACCCTGTCAGCATGGAAAAAAATGAAGGGTTCCACAGCCATAAGTGCTTGAAGCTCAGACGCACTTCTGGCTGAAGTGATGGCCAGAAGCAATGCTGTTTTCCAAGAAATTTTAAGTCTGCAGACGCTGGAGGCTCAAAGGGTGGAAATGCGAGCTTTTCCAGTATAAAGTTAAGGTCCCAAGCAGGGGTGGGTGCTCTCCTTGGTGGCCTTAAGTTATCTGCCCCTCTCAGGAACTGTTTGATAAGAGGGTGAGAGAAAAGAGGCAGCTCAGTGTTGTAATGAGCCGAAATGGCTGAGGCATGTATCTTAATGGAAGAGATGGGGCAGGCCTTTGTGGAGTAGATCTGCTAAGTAATCCAGGATTAGAGGTAGGGAGGGCATAGTTGTGTACTCTACTTTAGATAGGTTCCAGGAGCAGTACCTTTTCCACTTATCCGCATAGGATTTTCTTGTACGGGGTCTTCTGGCTTCAAGAATGACGTCCAGCACCTGCTTGCGTAGGTTGCTGGGGGAGGATTCAAGGGATAAGCCAGGCTGCAAGATTTAGGGTTTGCAGTTGTGGATGCAAACTCTGCCCCTCCTGCTGAGAGCAGGGTACGGTATTGGTGTAGGTGCCAGGGTGGCACCAATGTCAGGCTGCGCAGGAGTGGGTACCAGTGTTGGTGTGGCAGTCTGGGGCAATCAAAACTGTCCTCGGTCTGTCCTGTCTTATTTTGAGTAATACACTTGAGAGAAGGGGCAGGGGTGGGAATACATAAATTGAGAGATTTTCCCACTGAAAGGACAGGGCATCCACTTTCCAGGCCTTGCTGTGAGGGTTCCTGGTGCAGAATTTGCTAAGCTGGTGGTTGTAGGGGGAGGCAAAGAGGTCTGCCTCTGGGGTCCCCCATTTCTGAATCAGAAGGTTGAAGGTACTAGGCTCTAACTGCCACTCATGTTGGTCTAGAAGACTTCTGCTTAAGTCGTCTGCCAGTGAGTTTTGTTTGCCTGGCAGGAATTGAACTTGCAGATGGACTTGCATGTCCAAGGTCGTGTTCCACAGGGCCATGGCTAACCTGTAGAGTGGGTAGGAATGGGTTCCCCCCTGCTTGTTGATGTACCACATAACTGTGGTGTTATCTGTTTTTATTAGTAGCTGTCCTGGAAAGAGTAGGGATCTGAAAGCTGTCAGGGCATTCTGCACAGCTAGCATCTCTTTTTGGTTGATGTGCAGATGAATTTGATTTCTCAGTACAGAACTAGTGACTGCTGCCCTACAAGATGCTTCTAGGGCATCAAAGCCACACTACAATGTATGCTTGCTGACTTGGCTTGCAGAGTGCATAAGCTCCTGCAGTTCTTTATTTTCTGCACAGTCTGTAAAGGTTGCTACGTTTTGTTTAATAAGTTCCATAATATGTTGCTGGTACTTCAGCACGTGAAACTGACAATTCAATGGCCTAATGGCAGGAGTTGCAGAGGTATATACTTTCTTACCCCATCTATCCAAAGCTCTGGAATCCCTGTCCGAAAGGGTGGGATTCTTGGCTGTAGTTGCCTTGATAACTTTAGGTCCCTGGGAAGTGATCTCTGGGTCAGCAGTAGGATTCTTGAAAATAAATTTGTGGGTGTCAGGTACTCTGTAGTACCTGTCTGGTTTCCTAGGGGCAGGGGTAAAGTATCTGGAGTAAAACTGGATTCCATAAAGACATCAACAATTTCCAGGACGGGGGTATTGCTAAAGGCCTGTGCTGTGGCAAATCTACACATTCTCTGAGTCTCTTTTTCGACTAAGGATAGTCTTGGCATTCCCAGTGGAAATGCTCTCAAAGTATGTAAGGTTTCACCAAAAGAGAGAGGCAGAGGGAATGGACTCCTCTGCATCTGAATCTTCATAAGCAGATAAGGGCATGTCTTCATAATCGGATACCTCAGAGTCATCGGAGACTCCTGGTCTGTTGAAGTTGCTGGGGACTGGTCTCTTTTTCTCTTAGCAGGGGAAGGCTGACTTCCCCTAAATCAGCATAATAAGGTCTTCTGCCATTCTAAGCATTTGTCATTATGGCAAGGGAGCAGGTGCATGCGCTTTGGTCGTCGGTTAGAGTCAAACATCGGTAGGGCAAAGAACTGCCTCAGAAGCTGGTGCTTGCACAGCAGCTTCGGACCTATCCAAGGTAGATACATCCGCAAGTTCCATAGTTGAAGAAGAATCTCGCAGCATACCAGACTCCGAACGGGTCTCAGTAGAGGCCTGTGAATCCAATAATGCGGGCATCAGGGGCTGCAAAAGGGGCTGAGTACCGGCAAACTGGCGACTAGCTTAACGGAAGCGTCGTCGGCAGCTTAGGACCTGTGTGGTCTCTGCCTTTATCCTTATGTTTTTTTGGAATATCGGTAGTCGGATGGCTTACCGAAGCCATTTCTGAATACGGAGATCGAGTGTGAAAGAATTTAGTGACAATGAGAGCCCGACGACGAATGGTTCGGGTGTTGAATAAAGCACAAAACTGACAGCGAGGTACGTCGTGGTCTGGGCCTAAACAGGTGACGCAGTAAGAATGAAAATCTCTGTGTGGTATTACAGGCAAGGCAACTGTTAACTTTTTCTGACATCAGAGCAAGAAAAAAGGATCCCCAATGGGGTAATTAGCTTTAGCAGACTTCAGGATTATTCAATTCGTAAACGAAAACTCAGGTAGCGGCTGACCGGCACTTGCAAACCCCTTCTGCTTCGGACTCCTCAGCAAGAAAGACTGATGTAATGGCATCAGCTGCCTGTTTTTATACCTCTGATGACCTGATGTCAGTCCTGGAGTGACAGCAGCCGACGCAGAAATACGTATCTGGTATTCAGGCCGACTGAGGGCTACCTGCAGGCAGATAACCCAAGTGTGATGACTGCAACAGTGAAACACAAAGAACATCTGCTCAAAGAACAGTTTTCCAATTCTGAAGTAGTACCCTGAGTATTACCTTCTTGTGTTCTTGTGGGAAGGCAACAGAAATTAAATGTGCTAGGAGTTCAAGATTGACAGATTTGCTATTGCAGCTTTCTAAGGGTCTTAACACCTTCTGATGGTAGCTAGATGAATTTTTACCACAGTTTTCACATGCTTTGACTTGCAAGCTAGCCAACAGAGATGTGTCATGCTTACAATAGCATAACAGATTACTATATGGCAACAGACATGATAAAACAGAGATCCATCCTGCCTTCACAACTTACACAAAGGATGAATTAAAACATGGTCTATGCAAGAACAAACTGCATTACTGGATGACATGAAAGACCCAGAGGAGGGTATGTTAGTAACACCATACACTGCTTGGTGTTCTCATGACAGTGGTGGTCTCATATCAAAAACACAGAAATTATGCTTTGAAGCATCACCTGGTAATGTTAATGCTATAATTGTTACGAATGCTCACAACTTTCTCCAATGCACCTGAAAAAATGAAAGAATCTACTGCAACTGAAACATTTAACTACAATAAAAGCAGTCAACATACTGTACAGTCCTCTCTAAAGATTAAAATAATAATAATAATAATAATAATACAACTGCTATAAGACTCTTGCAGAGAGTTACACACCCTGGCATGCATTAAAAATTTTCATTACTATTAAACATACAGTTTTATTAAGAAATAAAGTGACAACTTGATTAAAAAATTGTTCGTAAATCAATACATAAATGTTTCTACAAACGATCCAAACTCGTCAGCATGCACATTTCTACAACAGCTTAATTCCCCCATCAAAAAACTTATTTGTTAAATAAATTTACAAAACTAGATTTGCCCTGAAATGATAGGGGATTAATTTATGTACACACAAGTTCATTTTTAATTACCACATAATCTACAAAATGTAGTAATAAATATTTCATTTATGTGGTGAGTTTAAATGTACATGGAGCACAAACGGTGGATTCTTCTCTAAAAGACAATGTGAATTACTCTATGAAAATATTCCAGACAACCAGCTCATGTTAATATCATGTATACAACATTTTAAACAGCCTGCATTTCAAATGAGGTATGTGGTCTTCCACAAAGACGAGATTAGAACATTTAAGTATTGTCAAACGGATATAACCATACTCCCTAAAAACACTGTTAACGGCACTAAGTAAAGACCACTTAGAATATAACATGGTATATTATAATCTGTTAGCTGGTAGGCGTCAAAGTACTGCACTACAATGTGCAGTGCTTAAATCATGCTCAGCACAATTCACTTAATGCTGGATTCATTTCAGCTGGACACAAATAACCCTTAAACAAGCATTTAAATGTCCGGAAGAGCTGTTAAATATATCTTCAGTATTTATAAACCATAACTTGTCAATCTATTGTCCTAACTATATTCATTTATTTAATGCATTGCTCCCTACCCAATTTAACATGGCTGAACGAATCTTAAAATTTGTCTACCACCACCACCATCCATAATTCAGTTAAATATCCTGAATTTCTCCACTCACAAGAAATTGTGACTGTGCCACATGGTAGAAACAAAAACATTTGGGATGTGTTTATCTCGATCTAATTACTGCAATGCACTGATGCCAGAATACAAGTACTGGCATTCACTTAAGTATAGCAAAGTGGGCTTGGCTGGCTGAACCATGAAGGTAAAGTGTGCCTGCTTTAATGTACGATGAGATGAAGAAGAAATGCTTAATAAAGTAAGAAAAGGGCAGCTCTAATAAACACACCCTATTTACCTCAGTTTATACCCAACGATGACAAGCCATCACTCTCGCTGTAAGGAATACAAACTTCTACTCTAACCTGACCTCCAAATAATGTAGAATCTTCTTTGTGATACATTTACCCATTTATTCAACCATGTGATATAAATCTCATCTCCTCACTATATAAAGATTACTACAAAGAAATAGGTGTTTTTTTTAACGAAAATATACTAAAGGTTACATGTGTTTCAAGGAAAGGCCCTGAAAAACTTGGAGTCGGTCTATTTTTTTTGGCAAACTGTTTACCACGGTAGTGAACAAACTTTTTCTATTCCATGGTTTCAAATATGTACAGAAAGAAACACACACACACACACACACACACACATTAGAAACGTGAACAGTGGAAGGGGGGTAATACAGGAGAGAAGTTTTTCTCCTAATTTTTTCAAAGGAAAAAAGTATTTAACCATGACAGAGCCCAAAATGTCATGAAAGCAATGAGTCCATCTGCATTTATTCTGTTGATAGTTTTGCTGTCAATAACAATGAAAAAAAAATCTGATGTCCTGACAGGAAAACTTTACACTGCATTGCCAGTCTCAGAGAACTGATGGAAGTTTGTATCTGAAGATTCACAGCAGAAGATACATGCTCTATACATCAGACTGCTGTAACGAAAAAGCATAAACACTTCCATTCAAGTTGACGTTGGCTGATAGTACTGTCCATAATTCCAAGGTGTCTGATAGTTGTACTGTAAAGGAATAAAAAGAAAAATTCAAAACTTGATTTAGCATGGAAGAACACTGTCTAAACCCTAATAAACCACACATTTAACAAGTTAAACATCTTTAACAGTGTGCACTTACAATTAAATATAAATTACTTCACCTTTCTTTGGTCAACTGACAAAATGTGATGCATGTAAAATGAAGCAAAAATGTGTTTCATCACTTGAAAGCATATGACAAAAACTAGAGTATAATTTCTAAAAAAAAATAGTGTTCCTTACGTTTCACAAGTAGATTCTACAAAATTCTATGCACTTCATCTAAGCACAGCAGAGACGCTACAAAGCAAACTGATTTTTCAAGAAAGAAATGCTGACGCTTTTACATCACTAATCAAAATGAAACATTCATTTACTGTGCAGCTTAATTCATAATTGAAGATTAGCTAGATTATGCTTCTGATTTATGAAACAAGTACATTTAAAATAATCACCTCCATTAACTTCCACTGGTGCAACACGTAGATAAAATTGCACAAGCATACTCCCCACAACCACATATGTTCAACTAAAATCACTGTTGTTAGAGCATGCTTACACAACAGTGTAGCAGAAATGACCTTGTCTTCCGTTCCAAAAATGTGACAATCTAGGCTTCTGCAAACTTCTCCTTGCCAACATAATGTACTACAGACGAGCAACAATTAAAAGTTAACAGAACAGTAAGAGTTGATGTACAATGAAATCCTTCATTCGATATCCATACAGCTGCTAAGACATGCAATGCGTATGTAGCTGCCCCACCTGATCTTTTATGGTATCAGCAGTCAAACCAGGGTGATAACCATTTTTCCTTTATATAGCTCTAATAAGGCCAATTGTGGAACACTACACCCTGTTCTGTAACCTACTCACGGTACCTGGTGCAGCTTTAGAACATACAAAGATTCTTGACAAAAGGATTAAAAAAAAAAAAAAGTATAGTAACTCCCCCTCCTCCCTTCATCTTGTACCTTTCTTAGAGTAAACCTATGCCTGACATTACAGGCTATCGGAGACCATCCTAGAGACAAACACTTTGCCTCAAACAGTATCAAATGTAGCATGAAATGGGACAACTTCATACCTCAAATAATTCTTCATCTATGGAATAAACTCCCTCTCTCAATTAAATTCAACCCATCCATCCATCCAAATCTTCAAGAGAGAACTAAACTACAATTAGCTCCTTTCCAACATTGGATCTGAGGCATCAAGTTCCTTGATGGACATCAGGCTTTGAGCTTAATCAACAAGCCTATATGAACATAAACTGCAGCATCATTCATAACCTGGGAACTATGTCAAAAGCAAAAGAGTGATCATCCACCCTAATTTTTAGTCTTTTGGACATTCCAAGAAAGGCTTCTCTCTTTCATACTATGGAGACAAGTAGGAAGCATATACAAAGATGGTAGGCACTCACACCTTCACCAAAATAGTTTAATAAGCACATCAAATACACTTAAAACCTGTCCTTGCCAAAACGTACATTAAGCATCTCTGAAGGGACAGCATCACCCAGAAAAAGGAAAAATACTCAAAAACAAAATAGCACTAGGCAAACTGATGGGGTGAAGGAAGCCTATGCAACAGAATGACTATTATAAAAAAAATTCAAACATCCACAGTTATCAGTATGCTTACACAACTGAACTATGTTCATCAACTCATTGCTGTTTTATGGGGACAGTAGTGTCTGCAAAAAGGTGGTCATACAGTTGGGGGGCATACAAGCCCTGTAGAGGCAAATGTGCTCTTCTTCTGGAAAGGATGTCTAGTTGTTATGTCTACAAAATGTGCAAATACAAATCTCTGTGTAAAAATACTTTTGGTTGAAATGCTACTGAAAAAAAGCAGTTGTAGCTAGCAATTAAGGCTCCCTGTGCAATTCCTTGATCTGTTACTCCACTCAATGTTTTAAGTTGAGGAGCAAAAAAAAAAAGTTTCTGAATACTGGTAATGTGCTATAGACAAAGTGGCATCAGCCTACTGTGGCCCCTAATACTTTGCACCTGAGGATGCTGCCTGCTTTGCCCCAACCTTAGCTAGACCTCTGCACAGAAGTTTCTGGCTTGAAGTGAGCTCTTAATAGAAAATCTACAAATGGAGTGGTACACTGATGATAAAGGAGAGAACGTTGGACATGGCATAACATCACTTGCTATTCTGGATCTGTTTCTTAGACTTGCATCAGAACATGAACACAAAGTCTTGTTGTGATAATAAACAAATGATGGTATAAAATAACCATCTTGAAAGAGTTTGTTTGGCAATTTTCAATCCCAGTTTGTTAGAACAGGCGACACAAATAACAGAATATACATTCTGAAAAGTACAGTTGTGTATACTTACCATAAATGTAGATGTTCAAGTGTATTCACTGTTGCAGTCATTTCATTTGGGTAATCCTGCTGGCAGGTTGCCCTCAGCCAGCTTGAACTCCAAAGTCTTGGGTCCTGCGTCGGCTGCCGTCGCCCCTTCCCTGACGTCAGGTCGTCAGGGGTATAAAAGAAGCAGCAGACGCCATTTTCTTAAAGGGTAGCCAAAATTTATATATGTATAATTACATGTACCAATATAAAAATCTACCTTCATCTACAAGCAAATACACCACATAGGTTGTATAAATCAGAGAAGGAAAGACAGGTTCCATCAGAAGAGAAGGGGGATGGTGGGTGGATAACCTGGACTGCAACAGTGAATACACTCGAACATCTACATTTATGGTAAGTGTACACAACTGTACTATGTTCTTCGTGTTTCACTGTTGCAGTCGTCATATTTGGGTAGACTCCCAAAGCTAAGGTTGGGAGGCTGGAGCTAAACAGCATTAGGAGCGGCTATGAGGCCCTGCAGATCTGCAGTGGCAAAGCCTGTCCTGGATTTAGAGTAGAATGGCAGATGATAGTGCTTTGCAAAGGTGTGCACTGAACTCCAAGTAGCAGCCTCTAAAATGTCCTTGGTAGGAGCTCCCCTGAGAAAGGCTGCTGAAGTGGCTGCAGCTCTGGCTGAGTGTGGCCTAATGCCCTTACTGGTTTGCCATGATGTACATAGCAGAAACAAATGCAGTGGCCTATCCACTTTGAAATAGTCTGCTTTGAGATCACCTTTCCTTGTGATCCTGCAACATATGCCACTAATAATTGTTCTGTCTTTCTGAAAACTTTGGTTCTGTCCAAGTAGAATCTAAGCTGCCTGTCTACGTCCAAAGAATGCAGAATTCTTTCCCCCTTGTTCTGTGGATTTGGATAAAAAGTTGGCAGGTGAATAGTTTGGTTGAGAGCCACACTGGACACCACCTTAGGCATAAATGTTGGGTTTGTCCTCAGAGAGACCCTGTCTGGATAAAAAATGATAAAAGGTTCCACAGCCATGAGTGCCTGTAGCTCTGAAACTTGTCTTGCAGAAGTTACTGCTAGGAGCAGAGCTGTTTTCCAAGATAAAAACTTTATATTAGCAATAGCAGCTGGCTCGAAAGGAGGCAGGGTGAGTTTTTCCCAAGACATAGCTGAGGTCCCATGCAGGCATTGGTGATCTCCTTGGAGGTCTTGAATTTTTGGCTCCTCTGAGGTACTGCTTTAATAAGGGATGAGAAAAGATCGGTGGCTCTACATTGTAATGAGCTGAAATGGCAGAGGCATGAATTTTAATAGATGAAAAAGATAGGCCTTTGTCCAGCATCTCAGTTAAATATTGCAAAATCTGAGGAATATTTGGCACAGCTGTATCAGTTCCTTGGTGCCTGGTTCCAAGCACAGAATCTCTTCCATTTTCCTGAATAAGATTTTCTAGTACTAGGCCTTCTGGCTTCCAAAATGACACCCATCACAGCTTTACTGAGAGGTGCGTTTTGTATGACTACATTATTCGCCATGCTGTCAGGTTTAAAGTTCTGAGTTGGCTGTGCAGGATCTGACTGTTTTGCTGGGACAGCAGATGAGGTAGTAGAGGTAAGGTCCAAGCTGGGCACTGAGACAAGCTCCTTAGTATTGGATACCAGTACTGGCGGGGCCAGTCTGGGGCAATCAGTATCACCTTTGGCTTCTCCTGTCTGACCTTTAGGAGTACCTTGGGGAGGAAAGGCAGAATGGGAAATGCATATACTGATAGGTTTTTCCAGCTGAAAGATAGGGCGTCCACTTTCCATGCTTGTCTGTGATAAATCCTTGTGCAGAATCTTTTTAGTTGGTAGTTGTGAGGGGAGGCAAATAGATCTATGTCCGGGCATCCCCATTTTTTATCATGTTGAAGACTTGCGGATCCAGGTGCCACTCGTGGGGATCCATGAGGTTTCTGCTTAGTTCGTCTGCCAGAGTATTTTTTCCTTCCTGGCAGGAATTGTGCCTGCAGATGTACTTGGTAAGTCAATGCTGTGTCCCACAAAGTCATGGCTAGTCTGCAAAGGGGGTAAGAATGTGCGCCCCCCTGCTTGCTTATATACCACATGACGGCGATGTTGTCTGTCTTATCAGCAGATGTCCTGAATGAAGTAGGTCCCTGAAGGCTGTCTGGGCATTTTGAACTGCTAGCATCTCTTTTTGATGGATATGTAGATGCATTTGGTTTGAGGTCCATGTGCCCTGAATGCATCTTCCTGCCATGTGGGCCCCCCAGGCATAATCTGATGCATCCGTTGTTAGTGTCTGCCTGGCTGGGGGTAATGTGAATGGCTGTCCCTTGTTTTGGTGACAAGCCTTTGCCCACCATCGAAATTCCTGTTGCAGGCAGGGAATGAGAGTAATCATAGTTTCCAGGCTGAGGCAATGTTGAGTCCAAACACTTTTTAGGTACCATTGAAGTTTCCTCATATGCAGCCTTGCATATGGAATTAATAGGATGCAGGATGCCATGAGGCCCAAAGCCTGCAGAATTTTTCTTGCAGATAACTGGGCCTTTGTTGCCAATATTTTGAAATAGGTAGTCAGTTGCCTTTGTTTGTCTGGCATGAGATAAGCCATCTGGGCAGTTGTATTTGAGCTTGCACCCAGGAATATTATCTCTTGAGAGGGTGCTAGTTTTGATTTATTTTCGTTGATTGCATACCCCAGGCATTTTAGAAGTCTTTTCACAAATGCCAGATGCTGTAGAAGAATGTCCTTCTCTGCGTGGATTAGACAGTTGTCCAGGTAAGGATATATTTGTATTCCTCTGTCTGCAGAATGCAATTACTGGTGCCAGGCACTTTGTAAAGACCCTGGGTGCAGTAGATAAGCCAAAGGGCAGTGCAGGGAATTGGTAATGCTTTGAACCAGCCTTGAATCTGAGGTATCTTCTGCATATTTGTCTGATTGGGATATGCAGGTATGCCTCTTTTAGGTCTAAAGTCACAAGCCAAGCGTTCTTGCCCAGCATGGGCAGAAGCTGCTGCAAAGTCAACATCTTGAATTTTGGTATATCCAGGAATGTGTTCAAAATAGATAGGTCCAGTACTGGCCTCCAGGCCTTGTCCTTTCTGGGAACCAATAACAGTCTTGAGTAAAATCCTTGTCCCTGCTCTTGCTCTGGTACTTGTTGAATGGCCCCCATGTCCATGAGGGATGAGACTTGTTTTTGTGCCTCTGCCCATTGATTTTTTGGCACATCTGGCCAGCCGTTTGCCTTTGGCAGGGTATGGAAATGGAACTTGTAACCTTGTGACACGATATTTAGGACCCACTTGTCCTGGGTTATGATGTGCCAATTTTGAGAAAAAAGTGCTAATTTCCCCTCTAATGGTGCTGCCAGGAGATAATTGCTTGGTGCAGGCAGGGGGAAGTCATTGGGACTGTTTCCTGTATGGTTGTGATTTGTCTTCTCCAACTTTGGAGGTAGAAGCCCCTCCATTGCTTTGGGTGGTATGATCCTTGCGCCTGGGATCTGCCTCTAGGGTGTCTGGATCTGCCCCTTTGAGATCTGTCTGACACAGGAAAGGACCAGTGTCTACTAAACCTAGGTGGCTGTACTTGTAAGAAATCTTTGACCGTTTGCATAGATTTAGCTTTGTCCTCCATTTTTTTAACACATCTTCTGCCTTAACACCAAACAAAGTATCATGTGTCATGTATTTATCTGGACATGAAAAAATAAATGTCTTAAAACAAAACTTTCAGAAAAAATAAGAGATCTGAATGTTGTGAATACAGAACATAATTTAGGGAAGTATTATAGACCCTGCAAAATACAAAGAGAAGAGAACTCTAGAAGGATAACTGTGAGCAGTAATGCTATTTTGTGCCACAATCCTTGAGTGAAAACTGAAGAAAAAAAGCTTACGCTACCTATATGCCCAGGACACTGGCTGCCAATCTACCAGTCAATAAATCAGACCAAAGCTGCAATGACGTAGCTAAAACATGACATGTTAAGTTGTCCATCTCGCCTTCGTTCTTGCTGTTTGGGTTCGGAGCCACTAGGCCATCTTCTATAGCTCGAGAGCTGTTTACTGGTTCGAGGCTACCCTTATCCCAGCATGCCCAGGTTCAGCTACCCAGATCTCATTTGCCGCTTCAGCTGCGAGGTTGCTTCGTTACTGGCTCAGGCTTAGTATAGTTTTTTCTATTAATATATTGTTGTTTATCCTTGAAATTCTGTCAAGTATTTGTCAATTTTGTGTCTAGATATATTCCTTTATCCCCTATTGCTTTCTTGTGTATTTTCGCTTTCTTGGCAGTCACTCCATAACTCGCAGGCCTTCTGTTTCCCTTGAACTCATTTAAATTAGAGAGCCACCCCTTAGGATAGCCGTTTAAATTACAGGCCTTCCTTTCTGTTCTTTAACTGTATTTAAAAAAAAAAAGACTGTTTCTTGTTTTTTGTAGTATAGCTTTTTATTATTGTTGTTGTTACTATAATGTCTCTGACAGATGGGCACACTAGTTGTGTATATTGTTCGAGCGCTGTTCACCTGCAGGACTCCTGTTCTATATGTCACGCTTTTAGTCCAAGGGTCCTGCAGGAGCGCAAAAACAAATTAATCCTTTGGGGATTACTGAAGCCTCAGGATTCTCCGGCTAAAAGTACTCAGCCAGCGGAATCCCTTAAGTCTGTCAAGCCGTCGGCTCCACCTTCGGAGCAGACTCCTTTACTGGACCAACTATGTCGGTGCCAGCTGGCACCGACAAGACAACTCCTCCGTCGGCTCCATCTGCTATTTCGGAGCCATCTCTGAGCCATAAGAGACTGAGGTCTCTGTCCTTGGAGTCCATCCACTCGGCACCTCAGTCACATGTGTTACAGAGTGAACGTAGCCATGATTCATCCCACTCCTTTCAATCCTCTAGATTATCGGATCATGATGTGGAGGGAGTAGTAAGTAGGTTGCTCAAGTCACAGGCACTGGCAAAAATTCTGTCCAGCCCACCTCAACAGGTATCGGCTCCAACTGCCTCTATTTCTGTTCCTCCTCTGACTACGTTTAGCTTGGAGCTGGAGACCATGGATCCGCAGGTAGTAGAACCGTCGGCGCCGATCATCTCTCCTTCGGTTCGGAAGTCGGCTCCGATTACCTCGATTATACCTTCTATGAAGAGATCTGGGCGCTGAGGCTCTCTTGTCGGCTCTGAGGGGGGGGGGGGGAGTGGCATCGGACCCCTGTCTGACCCCGTTCTCCCCCACGGAGCTTCGGTGCAGGTGAGCTTGGCTCCAACATCGGCCTCGGAGCAGTCACCCTCGATGTGGAGAAAGACTCCTGTTTCTTCGGAGCCAGAGCTTTCTCTGCCTAGAGGTCGTGACGCCTTCCAGATCATGAACAGTGTGCTGTCCCCCGAAACAGCTCTACTGCCAGCTCCATCAGCTCCTCTCCCCGTGGTGTCTGTTCCAACCTCTACTCCTCCTCCAGACCCCAAGCGTAGGGAACATATGCTCCAGGACACCCCATTGGGTGATCTCTCTTCTTCCGAAGCCTCCCCTGATCACTCGGAAGAGCCTCCCCAGAAGAAGTGCAAGAGGAAGCACATAAACTCCCCTGAGTCTGTCACTTCAGATACAGACATGGATGAATTGCAAGGGAACCCAAGGTCCCCCTCTGAAGAAGTTTCCTTTTCGGACATCCTTGAAATGCTTAGACAGAGGAGGGACTGAATTTCCCTAGCCCCTACAGAGGACGAGTCTGTATACCTGGACGCATTCAGTTCCCGACCTTCCACCTCCTGGGTATCTCCTCCTTTCAATCCACTCATGTCTGTAGTGGCTCAAAAGGCTTGGTCAGCTCCAGATTCTGTGGAACTTACTCCGAGACCAAACAAATTTATTACAGCCCCCCCCCCCCCCCAGGAAACACTTCCTCTCTAAAGGTGTGCCCGTTGATGCCATGGTGGTAGCAGCAGACATCAAGAAAGAGTTAGCAGAAACCTCTTCATTTGTTCATCCTCCGAACAGAGTGTCTTGGACGATGGACAGATATGGAAAGCGAATGTTTGCTTCAGCGACCTTTTCAATGAGGTCCCTGAACTATCTAAGCCATTTTACACGTCTTCAAAGGGATCTCCTGAAAGAGCTTGGAGATACCCTTCAAGATCTTACAGATGAGGGAGCACCAGCCAAAGTAGCTTCTCAGCTTGCGACTCTTAATTCCATAGTCAACTCCTCTATGATGTTGATTTCCTATGCAGCCGATGGGCAGAACTAAAGCTTTCAGAAAGACTGAGCGACTCTTAGTGGCATATGCTGTAGGATCACAAGGAAAGGCTATCTCAAAGCAGACTATTTCAAAATGGATAGGCCACTGCATTCGTTTCTGCTATTCACAACATGGCAAAACAGTGCCTAAGGGCATTAGGCCACATTCAACCAGAGCAGCAGCCACGTCAGCAGCCTTCCTCAGAGGAGTACCAACCAAAGACATTTTAGAGGCTGCAACTTGGAGTTCAGTGCACACTTTTACAAGGCACTACCACTTAACTCTCTACTCTAAATCCAGAGCAGGCTTTGCCACTGCAGTTCTGGAGGGCCTTATAGCCCCTCCTAACCCTATTTAGACCCAGCCACCCAACCTCAGCTTTGGGATTCAACCCAAGAGTAATGACTGCAACAGTGAAACACTAACATAATACAGTTGTGTACCTACCATAAATGCAGATGTTCGAGTGTATTCACTGCTGCAGTCCAGGTTACCCACCCACCATCCCCCTTTTCTTTGCTGGGACCTATCTGTACTTCTCTATTCTATACAACCTATGTGGTGTATTTGCTTGTAGATGAAGGAAATGTTTACTTTAGTGCATGCATACTTATTGGCATTATTTTAGCCTACCGGTTTGGGGGCACCTGACATCTGGGGCAAGAAAAACTGAAGAAAATTGCATCGGCTGCATCATTTATACCCCTGGTGCACTGACGTCAGGGAAGAGGCGACAGCAACCGACGCCGAACCAAGACTTTGAAATTCAGGCAGACTGCAGGTAGCCTGCCAGCAGGATAACCCAAAAGTAATGACTACAACAGTGAAAAACGATGAACATCCAGGGTGACAGAGAAACCTTCTCTGCCAAGCCCTTCCAGCATCCCTGAAGGGTTGCCTGACTTCTCACCTCTGGAGGCAGTTGGGGGAAGGACTTTCGCTGTACCCAAAAGCCTGGCAAAATATAACGAGAGACAGATGGGTACTATCCATCATATCCGGAGGTTACAAAATTCCCCTTCCATCAATCCCCCATAGAATCAAAAAAGCCCATCCCAGATGTCCCACCCAATCTAAGAGATCAAGCAGTCACAGAAGTTTCATGACTGCTAGAAAAAAGAGCCATTCAGGAAGTCCCTGCAGACCAACTAGGATCCGGAACTTACTTAAGATTCTTTTTAGTACCAAAAAAGACAGTGGACTGGAGACCAATACTGGATCTCAGCAGACTGAACAAATCTGTACAAAAAGAAAAGTTCCGGATGGTGACACTGCAGTCCATTTTCCCTTTTCTGAGTAAGGACAATTGGATGTGCTCGACAGATCTTTAGGACGCATACTACCATATCAAGATGGACAGACACTCCAGGAGATTTCTTTGCTTCCGGGTAGGGGCCAGTCATTACTAGTTCAGAGCTCTGCCCTTTGGTCTCACCTCAGTCCCCAGGGTGTTCAAGTGTATGGCAGTAGTCACGGCTCACCTGAGGTATCAAGGATTCCAGGTGTTTCCCTATCTAGATGACTGGCTCCTGACTGCTACCACCAGGCATCAACTCTTAGAGGCATGGGATTATACAATCACATCATGCACTCAACTAGGCATTACAGTAAATTTCGAAAAATCTGCCTTGTTGCCCTGTCAGTCTATCACATATATAGGAGCAGAATTAAACGCAAAAGAAATTTTGCAAGATTACCACAGGAAAGAGTTTCCACAATTCGTCAACAAGTGTTAATTCTAATGCAGAGCAAAAGGGTTCAAGTCAGACATGTCCTCCAAGCTCTAGGCTCCATGGCAGCTGCCATTTTTCTTGTCCCATTAGTGTGTTTCCACATCAGAATCCTTCAGTGGCTTCTTTTCACGCAGTGGTCTTTCCAGGAACTACCCATGTCTCACATGATCCTGATCACAGAAAAGTACAGTTTTGTACCTACCATAAATATAGATGTCCGAGAGGTATGCATCTGCAGTCCTAACAAATGGGTTGTCCTGGCCTCAGGCAGCCCTTCGGTCGGCCGGATTCCAAAGTCTGGGTCTGGCCTCGGCTGGTGTCGCACTTCACCCGACGTCATAGCTGCAGTTCTTCGGGTATAAAGGCATCAGCCGACGCCATTTTCCTCAGTGTTTCTTGCCCCAGATGCCAGATGCCCTCTAGGAAGGCTAAATTTGGATAAATGCAAATGTTTCCAAACAGAGAGCAAATAGAAATAAACATGTATATACATATATACAAACAAATACACCATAATAGATTCCCCCAGCTAGCTACAAGATGGGCAAATACCCTAGGAGTACCACAGAGGGGAAGGAGGGTGGGTAATCCTGACTGCAGATGCATACCTCTCGGACATCTACATTTATGGTAGGTACAAAACTGTACTATGTCCTTCAAGGATGCATCTGCAGTCCTAACAAATGGGTAGAATACCATAGCCAAACTGGGGGAGGAGGCACTAACAAGATTATGGTGTAGTTAAGATCCCTTGCAAAACAGCAGTGGCAAAACCTGCTCGGGATCTGGAGTATAAAGGTAGATTATAATGCTTGGCAAATGTATGCACGGAGCTCCAAGTAGCAGCCTCTAAAATGTCTTTTGTAGCCACTCCTCGTAAAAAAGCTGTAGTAGTGGCTGTAGCCCTTGTGGAGTGAGGTCTGATATTTTCTGGAGTTGCCTTTCCATGATAAGAATAACAAAATCTAATGCAATTTCCTATCCATTTTGAGATTGTCTGTTTTGAAATTGATTTTCCTTCCATTCCTGTGGCATATGCTACCAGAAGCTGGTAGGTTTTTCTATTGTTCTTGGTTCTGTCCAGATAGTAGCGCAATTGCCTATGCACATCCAAGGTATGCAGCAGTCTTTCTCCCCTGTTCTGTAGGTTGGGGAAGAATGTAGGTAGGTGGATTGCTTGGTTTAAAGATACCCTGGAGACCACCTTTGGCATAAAGGTAGGATTAGTTCTCATGGACACACTATCCTGATGGAAGATAAGGAAGGGTTGCATTGCCATTAATGCCTGTAATTCAGACACCCTTCTTGCTGAAGTGATTGCAAGCAGGAAAGCAGTTTTCCATGATAAGTACTGTAATTCTGCTGTTGCTGCTGGTTCAAAAGGGGGACGTGTCAACTTTTCTAGCACAAAGTTCAAGTCCCATGTAGGCAATGGTGGCTTTACATTTTTAATTCCTCTCAGAAGCTGCCTGAGTAGAGGATGAGAGAAGACTGGAGGATCCATGTTGTATTCTGCTGAACTAGCTGACGCATGAATCTTAATGGAAGAGTAAGACAGGCCATTGTGGAAAAGCTCTGCTAAGTATTCCAGGATGTTAGCCATGTTTACCAGTGCTACATTCTGCCCTTTTGCTGCACTCCAAATGAGATATCTTTTCCATTTTGCTGAGTAAGTTTTTCTTGTTGAGGGTCTGCGAGCTTCCAAGATAATGTCTTTAACCCTTTGAGATAAATCTGGGTTATTTTGTCTTATGCAATGTTCCAAGCAGCTAGCTGCAGTGTTTTCAGGTTCGGATGCAGGGTTTTGAAGTTGTTCTGTGTCAGCAGTAAAGGAACCAGGGGTAGAGGCCATGCGAGTTCCCGAGACATACTCCTCAGTAGTGGGTACCAATGCTGCCTCGGCCAGTCTGGAGCTATCAGGATGATCCTTGGGTGGTGGTCTTTGATCTTCAATAGCACCTTGTGCATCAAAGGAAGAGGTGGGAATGCATATGCTGTCAGGTTTTCCCAACTGAAAGATAGCGAGTCCACTTTCCAAGCAAGTGGGTGGTATGTCCTTGTGCAGAATTTTTTCAATTGGTGATTGTGTGGGGATGCGAATAAGTCTATTTCTGGTAGTCCCCATTTCCTTGTGATGGATTTGAAGATGTCTGGATGCAGCATCCATTCGTGGGCATCCGTGGTAGTTCTGCTTAAGATGTCTGCTAGTATATTTTCTTTTCCTGGCACAAATATTGCCTTGAGCTGTATGTTGAGGCTTAGGGCCACATTCCAGAGATCCATTGCCATCCGGCATAGAGGATATGAATGTGTGCCTTCTTGTTTGTTGATATACCACATAACTGTGGTGTTGTCGGTCCTTATCAGTAATTGACCCTGTTGGAGAAACGGTCTGAATGCCTGAATTGCCAGCTTTACTGCCAGCATCTCTTTTTGGTTTATGTGTAGATTTAGCTGATCTTGAGTCCATAAGCCTTGTATGCACTTGTCCAGCATGTGTGCCCCCCAACCGAGGTCTGAGGCGTCTGTGGTGATAGTCTGGCTTGGTTGAGGGCTGTGGTAGGGCAGTCCTTTGTTCAATTGACAGGCCTGAGCCCACCATCGGAATTCTTGCTTCAGGCATGGAATTATTGGAATTTGGGTTTCTAGGCTGTGCTTGTGCTGAGACCATAAATTCCTTAGGTACCATTGCAACTTCCTCATATGCAGTCTGGCATGTGGGATCAATATTATGCAGGATGCCATGTAACCCAGGGCTTGCAGGACTTTCCTTGCTGTAAGCTGGTTCTGCGTTGTTAATGCCATGAAGTAGAGTGGAAGGTGCTTCTGTTTTTCTGCTGTGAGGGATGCCATTTGATTTGATGTGTCCAATTCTGCACCCAAGAAAGTTATCCTTTGGGATGGTAACAGCCTTGACTTTTGTATATTGACTGTGTATCCCAAGGCTTGCAGTAGATGAATGACCCTTTTCAAATCTTTTGTTAATTTGTTTTTGTTGTCCGCTTGTAACAGGCAGTCGTCCAGGTAAGGGTAAATTTGAATTCCCTGAAGCCTGCAATGAGCAATTACTGATGCCAGGCATTTCGTGAATACTCTGGGGCCAGTAGATAAGCCAAAAGGCAATGCTGAGAATTGATAATGCTCTGATCCTGCAAGAAATCTGAGGTATCTTCTGCAATTTGGTCGTATGGGGACATGCAGGTATGCCTCCTTGAGATCTAGAGTTACCAGCCAAGACTCCTTGCCCAGCATGGGAAGAAGCTGCTGTAGAGTCAGCATTTTGAATTTTGGGACAATGAGGTATGTGTTCAGAGCGGACAGGTCGAGAATAGGTCTCCATTGATTTTCCTTTCTTGGCACCAGGAAAAGTCTGGAGTAAAATCCTTGCCCTTGTTCCATAGATGGTACCTTTTCTATAGCTCTCATCCTTTTTAAGTTGTCTATTTGTTCTAGAGCGTTTGCCTTTTGATTTGGAGGTAGGTTTGGCATTCCTCTCTTCCTTGGTAGAGTATGGACGTGAAACCTGTAACCTTTGTCTATTGTCTGTAAAATCCATTTGTCTCCTGTAATGCAATGCCAGTTTACTGAAAATAAGGCTAACTTTCCGCCTAAGGGTGCTTCTAGTTGTTCCCTGGTAGGCGGCTTCAGAGCCAAGTCACTGTGATTGTCCTGTGGAAGTGGTAGTGGCTGGATCTGTAGCAGTACTCGCTGGTTGTTAGGCTGCCACTGACGCCCCTGTAGGCACCTCTGGATTGACCTCTGCCTCTTGTGCCTATTCCTGCCTCTCTGTGCTCTGTTGGTGTCTGGAAAGGACCAATTCTTGGAAGGCCAGTTCCTACTAAACCTTGGAGGCTGGACCTGTAAGAAATCCTTGACTGTCTGGACAGATTTTGCTTTCTCTTCCACCTTCTTCAGCACTTGCTGTGCAGGAGAGCCAAACAAATTGTGTTTATCCATGGGAGCATCTAGGAGCTTTGATTTTACATGGTCTGGTAAGGACTGCTCTTTTAACCATGCATGCCTTCTGATCACTGTACCAGTCATAGCTGATCTAAAGGAGGCCTCCAGTGCATCATAGCCACATTTTAAGGAATGATTACTGACCTGCTGAATGTTATGTACCATGTCCTGAAGAGACTTTCGGTCTAAAGGTTCAGGCGAGGACAGTTTTTTAGATAACTGATCTAGCATAAACTCCTGATACTGAATCATGTGGAATTGACAGTTTAAGGCCCTAGCCGAAAGAGTAGCAGAAGTATAAACTTTTTTACGCAATCTCTCCAAGGCCCTAGATTCCCTTTCAGAGGGGAGTGGGTTTTTGGCAGAGGTAGCTGCTACAGCCTTGGGGCCCTGTGAAATAGTTTCAGGATCTGCAAAAGGAGCCTTATACAAGTGATTATGTGTGTCCGGAACCCTGTAGTATCTGTCGGGCTTAGCAGGGGCCGGAGGGAGTGAATCAGGAGCAGTACAAGCATCATTAAATGCATCATCCACAATTGTAAGTACTGGAGGAATGGCTAAAGGCCTATGCTGTGGCAAATGCAAAAAAGTCCTAAGCCTTTTCCTAGAGTCTGAGAAATCCTGGCCCTGCCATTGAAATTGTTCCCTCATAGCATGCAAGGTTTCCCCAAAAGAAAATTCCTCAGGAGGAGAGGCAGAAGGAATGGAGTCTTCTGCATCAGAGTCCTCATATGGAGAATAAGGGCCCTCAGGAGGGTTTGTATTTTCTGATTCATCTGAGGAGTAATCAGTAGAAACTGGCTCAGGGGGCTCTGTTCTAGGCCTCTTCTCTGGAGGGGGTTGAGAGGCCCTGTCAGGGTGAGGCTGGGATCCCCTGATCAAAGAAATGAGATCCTCTGCTAGACTAAGCATTTGAGTACTAGAGCTAGGCCTGTGAGAGGGGGCTTTAGCAGGCACGGCCTTGGAAGATTTAGCTGCTTTAGCCCTGGCAAAGGCCTTAATTGACATGGATGCAGGGGGTCTAGCAGCTCCACATGCAGGAGTAGATACATCTAGGGGAATAGTATCTGATAAATCCTGAGAAACTGTAAGAGCAGGTGGAATTTCAGTAGCAGATTCAGCCATGCTGGAAGAGGCCTCGGTAGTAGGAGGCATGCTTTCGGCCGAAGGAAGAACCGCAGACTCGGTTTCAGCCGAAACAGAGACACTCGCGGTTGGCTTAACCGAGGTTTCGGCCGAAACCGCGGACCGCGAGTGTCGGTCCTTTTCCTTATGCTTTTTAGCTAAATGTGAAGTCGGAGTCTCCGACGGCATGATATAAGCAAAAGCGGAGCCGAAAAACTCCTCTGCAAACTCCGACCGACGTCTAAGCGTCCGTCGGTTGAAGGAAGCACAGGCTAAATAAGCTGCTACGTCGTGGTCTGGGCCTAAACAAGGTAGGCAGTAAGAGTGGAAGTCTTTATGAGGTATTTGTTTCCCACAAGTTAAACAGTTATTCCCTTTTTCTGACATCGGCTGAGGCAAGAAAGAGTCCCCAACGGGGTACTTAGCTTTTTAGAAGTCTTCCGTAGTAGCAATCTCTGGATCTGACCGACCGGCACTTGCGAACAGCTTCTGCTTCGGGCGCCACGCGGCAAGAAAGACTGAGGAAAATGGCGTTGGCTGATGCCTTTATACCCGAAGAACTGCAGCTATGACGTCGGGTGAAGTGCGACACCAGCCGAGGCCAGACCCAGACTTTGGAATCCGGCCGACCGAAGGGCTGCCTGAGGCCAGGACAACCCATTTGTTAGGACTGCAGATGCATCCTTGAAGGACATCATGCAAAAGGCACCTTTCTTGGTGGATGGTCTCCCCACTAGTAATTCAGGGCAGACCTTTCATACAACCCCCTCCAGTAGACACAGTGACCATGGACGCCTCCCTGATAGGGTGGGGGGGGGGCATTATCTAGGCAGGACAGCCCAAGGCACTTGGCAACCTCACGAGTACCATCTGCATATCAATGTCCAAAAATGAGAGCAGTTCTCCTAACGTTGCAAGCCCTTCAAGACTCTCTTCCTTCCGGGACCATTGCAATCCAAACGGACATGTCAGTGGTGTGGTACATCAACAAACAGGGCGGGACCAGGTCTTACCCCTTGTGTCGAGAAGCACTCAGACTGTGGCAATGGGCGATTTCCTCCCAACATTTTCTGATAGCAATGCACATCCCTGGGAAATCCAACGTCATAGCGGACAGGCTCAGCAGAGCTATCCTCATGCCTCACGAGTGGTCTCTGAATCAGGAAGTTGCAGATCTTATCTTCCGCAAATGGGGACAGCCTTGCTGCGACCTATTTGCCACTCCTCTAACAACAAATTCAGCAGCTACTTCTCCCTACTTCCTCTTCCAGGTCATATACCCAGAGATCTCCTAGTTTAGTTTTCTTTCCTAATCACAGCAACAAGGCAGAACACAAGCTCCACCAACTGGATGTGCACAGACAATTGCGTTTTTACCTCCATAGAACTAAGGAACTAAGAAAGTCAGACCAATTATTTCTTTCTTATGCTTTTAACAAACAAGGCCTTCCAGTTTCTAAAGTGATCTTATCCAGATGGTTATCTGATACTATTGCCTTTATTTATCAGTTACGAAATAAAGAGCTACCAGCTAAACTAAAAGGTCATGCCACTAGAGCATTAGCCACCTCTGTAGCTTTTTAGTCTAGGTTGCCCATAGACTCAATCTGTGCAGCTGCCACTTGGGCAAACCCTCACACTTTTCTCTCTCATTACAAGGTAGATATGGTTTCCCGGAGCAGAGCTTCCTTTGGTTCTACTGTTCTGAAGAGTCTGTTCCAATGAGCCACCTGGGATTTTAGGTGCTAGGGACGCTGTCCCAAACAGCAAGAACGAAGGCGAGATGGACAACCTAACAAAGAAGTTATGTACCTACCATAACGTTCCACGTTAGCTGTCTTCATCTCGCCTTCCTTCTTGCTTCCCTCCCTCCTTCCCCCTTCCTAGAGGATCGTGAGGAGTTCCCTTTTGTTTTCACTGGCTGAGCATCTTTTATTACTTAACATGCCAGGTAATTTATAACTCTTTCCTTGTTTAGGTGTATTGGACAACCAGTTTTTAGGAACTGGTTACTCTACTTATGTCTAGAGTGTGTTATCACAAACGAGATCTGGGTAGCTGACACTGGGCATGCTGGGCTAAGGGGTAGCCTCGAGCCAGTAAACAGCTCTCGAGCTATCGAAGATGGCCAAGTAGCAAGAAGGAAGGCGAGATGAAGACAACTAACATGGAACGTTATTGGTAGGTACATAACTTCTTTTTAACTGTCATAAAGAAACTATAGAAGAGGAGCTGGACCTACCTGCCTGATAAAAATGGCTGAGCAACCAGCTGAACTAGGAGAAGGGTGGAAAGCAGGACAAATTGTCAGATGCACACAGAAAAACAGGTAATGTTTAAAAAAGGCTGAGCAAATATACTTGCACTACTAACCTGATACCAGGAATTGTAGTTGTATGCAGCCTGACTGGCTTGCATATCAGCACTCATCTGACCAGAACTTAGTGCTGCCTCATCATCTGTACATGCCTTCTTATCACAGTGTTCCTCCAGCCTGTAAACAAAAATCATAACCTGATTTCTCCATAAAAATACATGCCTGGTAAATTCACTAAGCAGCAACTTTCCATACTAATAATGCAAGATACATATTTGATGTATTCTAATTCTATCCAAGCAGTTATTAAAACCTGCCTTAAATTATTTCAACACATACTTGTCACCAACAACACAGACTACAAAAAAAAAAAAGAATAAATTTATACAAGAAGCAAATTCATATTTTTAAACTAATTTTGCCCAGTTCTTTACTTTTCTGCAACTGTGTAGATCTGTAGACTGTCAAGTTTAATAGTGGCAGTTTAGTTGAAAGCAAAAAAAATTGTTGCACCACTTATGTAAGCCATGTAAAAGTGCTACATGCACAGTACTGAAGTAAGGAGGCAGGGGAAAGTACAACTGTAAAGGCAATGTACCATAACATTAAATGTTCAAAGAGGAGGTCACCATGCAGTGCTAATACTTTATTTATTTATTTTTTAACATTTGTTAGCTGGCTAAGTATATATGTCCAAGGACTTTTCAGGACTACCCAGGCCAGTCAAAAAAGAAGTTATGCACTCACCATAACATGCCATCTGAGTTGTTCTTCATTTGTCTTTAAATTGTGGGTTACTGGATCCGGCACGGATCTGACACAGCTGCATATCCAGCATCTGCTCAAAGCTCCTCCCCTACCCATAATGCCCCTGTCTCCTTCAGATTGAGTTTGCTGCCCAACTAACTTCCTCACCCGATCCAACACTATTTTGAACTAGACATTTGCATAAGCAAAACAGGTAGAGAGTAAGAGGCATGCAGGGGGTGACTACATCCTCTACTTGTTAAACCATGAGGCAGTCTATGCAAGGCAGGGGGAAGGAAGAGATGGTTGAAGACAAATGAAGAACTCAGATGGAACATTATCGTGAATACATAACATCTTTATCTGAAGTTGTTGTCTTCATTTGATTTTCAACCTGTGGGACAGAGTCCCCCAGCTACTACACACCTGGGAGGCCCTCATGGAAGGATATTCCATGCCCAGTTCCTGGATATGATGTCCAATTTATAATGTGAAATGAAGGTATGAGATGAAGACCAAGTGGCTGCAGAACAAATATCATTCAACGAAACTGGACCAAAAGGCCGCTGAAGTAGCCATATATCTGGTGGAATGTGCTTCACATGACTGGTGGGGAAACCCCCCTAACAGAGTACACTAGAATAATACACTGGGAAATCCAATGGGTGATGGTGACTTTAGATATTGGTTTCCCCAAAAAGGGTTTAGAGTAGGAAATGAAAAGCTGGTCAGACTTGTGAAAGGATTTAGTCCTATGCAGATAAAAGCGCAACTGTCTGTGCACATCCAACAAGTGCAACTTATACTCTCCCCTTGTTTTGAAAGTTTTGGAAAAAGACTGGGAGATTAATCACTTGATTAATATTGGACTCTGAAGCTACCTTAGGGAGGAAAGATGGGTTAGTACACAAGGATACCCTGTCCTTATGAAAAATCATATAAGGGGGCTTTACCAACAATGCTTGAAGCTCCAAAACTCTCCTGATAGAAGTAACAGCTACCAAGAAGACCATCTTCCAGGACAGAAATTGCAGATCTACAGAGGCTGCAGGCTCAAAAGGGAACAAAACTAGAGCTTGTAGAACTAACAAGATCCCATGGCGGTGTTGGATCCTTCACTGGAGGCCGAAGGAGAAAGGTGCCATTTAGGAAGGCTTTGCAAAGCTTAGAGGATGCTAAGGAAGACATATTACCACCTATATGAAAACTGGAAATCATTGCAAGTTGGACCTTAACCATAAAAGAACTGGCACCTTGCTGAAAAATCCCTGCCAAAAATTCCAAAACTGCCGATACTGGGGCAGTGAAGGGATCTAGGGCACGCTGTGAATCCCAGATCGAAAAATGTTTCGATTTGCTGGAGTTCACCTTTCTAGTGGAAGACTTATGAGCCACCACTGGAATCTTTTTGCCAGGTGAAAATAAGCCGGGAGTTCTGAATATCAATGGAACTGGAGCAGCGAGCAGTGAGCTTCAGACTGCCCAGGTCTGGATGGGGAATTCCTGACGGATGAGAAGTAAGATCTGGAACTGGATCCAAAGTCCATGGCGGAGTCACCAAATGAGACCACAGACAGGGGAACCAGATGTGATAAGGCCAGAATGGAGCAATGAGGATAACTACTCTCCCAACCCTGCGAGCTTTCTGAAGGAATTTTGGAATTTAGGGAAGAGGAGGATAAGCATACAGAAGACCAGGGGGCCAAGCATGAATCAGAGCGTCTCTGGGGGCTTCCTCCGGTGAAGGGTTCAGAGTGAAGAACTCGCTGCATTTCACATTGGAAGGAGAGGCTAAGATATCGCAGGAAGGCTGACCCCACTTCACAAAGATCTGTTTCCCTACCGAAGGATTCAGAGACCACTCATAAGGCATCAGAATAGACCTGCTGAGCCTGTCCACTAGAATGATGGACCTTTCTGGAATGTGCGTTGCCACCAGAAAATGACCGGTGGAGATCGCCCACTCCCACACACTCATGGCTTTGTGACATAGAGGGTTAAGACCTGGTTCCACCCTGTTTGTTGATGTACCAGACCACATACATATTGTCCGTCTGGATAGCAATGTCCCTGAGGGAAGATGGGCATGGAGAGCCTGCAACGGTAGAAGCATCTCCCTCATCTCCAGGACACTGATGAGCAATCTGGTCCCCGTATGAGATTAGGGTTGGGAGGGTGGCCTAATGGTTAAGAAGTTTGCTTTACAAACACAAGGTGCAGGGTTTGAGTCTCACAAGGGATAATTGGCTAGGCTTGAAATGGCTCGCAGTGCAGTTAGCCTAGTACTAATCTATGAACCTATGATTGCACTGATGTGTCTTGGACTGTCCTTCCCGAGCAGTGCCCCCCCTCCCCAGCAGGGAGGTGTCAGTGGTCACTGTGGTCAAGGGGGAGGGCGGAAGAAAGAAACAACCCTGAGCCCGATCCGGGGAATGACTCCACTACAGAACAGAGTCCTGCACACTCGAGAGATTCTAACAGTATGAGACAAGGGGAGATCTAGCATGGACCACTGGACCGCAAGAGTCCACTGAAGAAACCGCATGTGAACATGTGCCATGGGCAAGAGATTGAGCATGGCCGCCATGGACCCCAACGCCCTTAATACCATTTCCGCTGTCGGTGACTGAGCTTGGAGAATGCAAAGGACATGTAGCTTCAGAGACTGAATCCTGTCCGCTTGTAAGAAAGAATTTGGTTTGAATTGTGTCCAGTCGAGCCCCAATGAAATCTAACACTTGAACCGGGCCACAGATGGCTTGTTGAGATTGATGGTAATACCCAACTGCTGGGCTAAGAGAAGAAAGGAGTCCCTCGGTTGATTGAGCTGATGCCTGGAAGGGGCAGCGAGGAGCCAATCGTCCAGGTAGGGGAAGACCTGTATACCCTGGAGTCTCAGGTGAGCCTCTACCACTGCCATCACTTTGGTGAACACCCTGCTGGCTGTGGTGAGACCAAAGGGAAGTGCTCTGAACTGATAATGATCGTCTCCCAGCTCAAGTAGAGGAACTTTCCAGAGCGCCTGTCCATTTTGATATGGTAGCATGCATTCTGGATGTCGAATGAGCACATCCAATCATACTCCTCCAGGAAGGGCAGGATAGATAGAAGGGTGACCATCGGGAATTTTGTCTTGGCTACAGACAGGTTCAAGGTGGAGAGATCCAGGATGGGTCTGAAGTCCCCCGTTTTCTTTGGCACCAAAAAGAATCTGCAATAAATGCCCAACCCAGACTTTTTGGGGGACGGAGTGGATTACTTGCTTCTCTAGCAGAATTGCAATTTTCAGTGCTGCATCCTCCCTTTAGGCAGGTGAAATGTCCAGAAAGTGTGTGGGTGGATGGGTTGGCATGATAAAGGGGACTGAATAGCCTCTGGATATAATTTGCAACACCCAATGATCTTCCATGATGGACTCCCACGTCGTTAGGTGTAGCGAGAGATAACCCCTGACTGCCTCCAGAGACAAGCAGCCAGGCAACCCCTTCAGGGTTGCGATGTGGGTCTGTCCGAGAAAGGCTCTCGAGACTCAAATCCCCCTCTGCCCCTGAGGGAAGGTGAGTCCTGAGTGTCCTGGGGAAAACTCTGAGATTTCCGGAACCACATCTTCTTGGTCCCTCACCAATTCCTAGAAAAGGATCACTGAAGAGCTGAAAAGCAGATCCCGGCAGCAGACAAGAGTCTTCCCGTCCTTCTCACTCTGAACCAAGGTGTCGCGTACTGACTTCCCAAAAAGGGAGGAACCATCATATGGGGTATTCGTAACAGGCACCTTAAAAAGTTCTGAAAACGCAGAGAGCCAGAGCCAGGCATGTCACCTGAATGCAACGCTGGTACCGGCAGCTCTAGCAGTGCCCTCGGTCACATGGGAAAGAAGACACATAGAGGTGTTAGCAACTGACTTCAGGGTGGCCATATGAGCAGAAAATACCTTTTTGTCCTCCGCCGACATGGATCGAGGGGGTCGACTCAGCGATCTTCACCAGGTCTCGCTGTAGTCTAATTACATTGTGCCATGTAATTCAGCGCCTGTACAGAGAAGGTCGCTGAAGCATACACCCGCTTCCCAAAACGGTCCATCATCCCAGAGACTCTTGGTAAGGAGAGTGGACTGTAGAGCTATCCTGAGCAAGCTCCTTCTTAGTGCCAGCTGCCACCATCATGGCATCAAGTGGGGATCCTTTATTCCAATGTGACCTGTCTGAAGGGGAGCTCAAAACTTTGGCTGGGCATTTGGGAATGGGCTCCACTGTGTCCGGTTCCTTCCATACCTGAGATGTAATAAGATCCATTAAAGGATCCACGGGATGGGACACCCAGGAAGTAGGGGGTCCTGTGCCAAATGCCTCCAAGAACACTGATTCATCTGGGGTCAGTTTTTGGGCAGACCACCCCCCACCGCTGGCGAAGGAGTTCCATGATGTCTCTAAAGATGACATCCTCCGGGGGTGTGTGTTTGCGTGACCAGGGTGTCGGGACTGGTGGGAGTCTAAGTACGTCCTTTTGCAAAGGACCTCCTCAGTGGAGGGGTCTTTGGGGAGGACATGCCAATGTCTTCCTGTTCCCAAGAGGGAGCACCCTGGGGCAAAGGGGGTGGCAGCCTGTCCCTGAGATGGCAGAATGGCCAGATCTGGGCCAGAAACAGAGTGAGCCTGGGAGGAATCTGAAGACGAGATTGTCAAGGGTCTCGAAAGAATTGAGAGTACCCTCGCCACGACGTTGAAAGCCAAAGGGGAATGGACAGACTGAGAAAGGACCAGAGAAGGAGCCATCACCCTCTGATGGGGGAGTCAGAGCCAAACCTCCAGGTGCCGAGATAACAAGGAGAAGTGCTCTGCTCTTACAAACTCGGAACTGACACCACCCCCCTCGGATCCAACTCTGACCGACTGAGAAAGGACCAGAGAAGGAGCCATCACCCTCTGATCGGGGAGTCAGAGCCAAACCTCCAGGTGCCGAGATAACAAGGGGAAGTGCTCTGCTCTTACAAACTCTGAACCGACACCACCCCCCTCGGATCCAACTCTGAGGCTACGGCTCAGAGAAAAGTACAGTTGTGTACACTTACCATAAATGTAGATGTTCGAGTGTATTCAATGTTGCAGTCTTCACACTTGGGTTGATTCCCAAAGCTGAGGAAGGGTGGAGGCAGTCAAGAACTGTTGGGGCTGGCTGGTAGGCCTTGCACGACTGCTGTAGCAAATCCTGCCCTGGATTTGGAAAAGATAGGTAAGTGGTAATTGCTTGGTGAAGGTGTACACAGAACTCCAGGTTGCAGCTTCCAGAATGTCCCTGGTAGGGACTCCCCTGAGAAATGCTGTAGAGGTAGAAGTAGCCCTAGTGGAATGTGCTCTGACCCCCTGAGTTGGTTTTCTATGGTGCTTGTAGCAGAAATGGATGCAGTGTGCTATCCATTTGGAAATGGTTTGTTTTGAAATGGCCTTACCCTCTTCCCCTGTAGCAAAGCTGACTAGCAGCTGGTCAGATTTTCTGAAAGGCTTAGTCCTATCAATGTAGAACCCGAGCTGTTTGTGCACATCCAAAGTGCGCAGGATCCTTTCCCCTTTATTCTGAAGGTTAGGGAAGAAGGTTGGTAAATGGATGGGATGGTTTACAGCCACACTGGACACCACTTTAGGCATAAAGGAAGAGTTAGTCCAGAGAGAAGCCCCGTCAGCATGGAAAATAATAGAGGGTTCCACAGCCATTAGTGCCTGTAACTCAGACACTCTTCTTGCTGAAGTTATGGCTAAAAGCAAGGCTGTTTTCCAAGAGAGGAATTTCAACTCTGCTGAAGCAGCAGGTTCGAAAGGGGAAGCGTGAGCTTTCCCAGTATAAAGTTAAGGTCCCAGGCAGGGGTGGGTGCTCTCCTTGGGGCCTTAAGTTGTTAGCCCCTCTCAGGAACTGTTTGATAAGAGGGTGAGAAAATAGAGGTGGCTCAGTATTGTAATGAGCTGAAATGGCAGAGGCGTGAATCTTAATGGAGGAGAAGGATAGGCCTCTGTGCAGTAGCTCTGCTAGGTAATCCAGGATTAGAGGTAAGGAGGGCACTGCTGTGCCCTTTCCTTTAGACTGAATCCAAGAACAATATTTTTTCCACTTTTCAGCATAGGATTTCCTAGTACTAGGCTTTCTGGCTTCAAGAATGACATCCAGCACCTGTTTGCTTACGGTTGGTGGTGGAGTATTCAAGGAATAAGCCAGGCTGCAAGACTTGGGGTTTGCAATTGTGGATGCAAAATCTGTCCCTCCTGCTGAGACAGCAGGGTAGGGGTCTGATGTAGGTGCCAGGGTGGCACCGTTGTCACTCTGCGCATGGGTGAGTACCACTGCTGGCGTGGCCAGTCTGAGGAAATCAGAATTGCCCTTGGCCGGTCTTATTTTATCGTAAGTAGTACTCTTGAGAGAAGGGACAGAGGGGGAAAGACATAGATTGAGAGGTTTCTCCATTGAAAAGACAGGGCATCCACCTTCCAGGCCCTGCTGTGAGGGTTGCTGGTGCAGTATCTGCTTAACTGGTGGTTCTCGGGGGAGGCAAAGAAATCCAGCTCTGGTGTTCCCCACCTCTGGATCAGAAGGTTGAAGGTGTTGGGCTCCAATTTCCACTCGTGCGGGTCTAGGAGATTTCTGCTTAAGTCTGCCAGTGAATTGTGTTTGCCTGACAGGAATTGAGCTTGTAGATGGACTTGGCTGTTCAAAGCTGTGTTCCACAGAGCCATGGCTAAACCTGCAGAGAGGGTAAGAATGGGTTCCCCCCTGCTTGTTTATGTACCACATAACTGTGGTGTTGTCTGTTTTTATCAGCAGTTATCCTGGAAGGATTAGGTATCTGAAAGCTGTCAGAGCATTCTGTACAGCTAGCATCTCTTTTTGACTGATGTACAGGAGAATCTGCCTTGGGCTCTAGTGGCCCTGAATGCATCTGCCTGCCATGTAAGACCCCCATGCATAGTCTGATGCGTCTGTGGTCAGGGTTTGGGCGACGTGGGATTGAGTGAAATGCAGTCCCTTGTAGTTGCATGCTTCTGCCCACCAAAGGAACTCTGCCCCTTAGACAAGGTATGATAAGAATGACTGTTTCCAGGTTCAGAGAATACTGGCACCAAAGGCTTTTTTAAGTACCATTGAAGTTTCCTCATATGCAGTCTTGCATATGGAATTAGCAGAACACATGAGACCATAAACCCTAGGGCTTGCAGTATTTTTCTTGCAGATAGGTCTGACAGACTACTTCAAACAAATGGCCACCAGAACCCAGCTGTTTTTCTGAAGTGAGAAATGCCATCTGGGAAGTTGTGTCCAAGCTTGCTCCCAGGAATACAATCTACCAGTTGAGATTTCTTTTCGTTGATGGTGTACCCCAATGAAATGAGAAGGCGTTTTACAAATGCCAGGTGCTGAAGCAGCAATTCCTGACTGTCCGCCTGAATCAGGCAGTCGTCCAAGTATGGGTAAATCTGGATATTTCTCTGCCTGCAGTATGTAATGGCTGGAGCCAGGCATTTTGTGAATACCCTAGGTGCAGTAGATAAGCCAAAGAGAAGTGCAGTGAACTGATGGTGCATAGACCTTGCCCTGAAACGTAGATATTTCCTGCATGACTCCCTTATGGGGATGTGCAGATAAGCTTCTTTTAAGTCTAGGGTGACTAACCAGGCATCCTTGGCTAGCATAGGGAGAAGGTGTTGCAGGGTAAGCATCTTGAATTTTGGGACAACCAGGAAGGTGTTGAGAATTGAAAGATCCAGGATTGGGTACCAAGAGCCCTCTTTCCTGGGCACCAGGAATAGTCTAGAGTAGAAACCCTGACCCCTTTGTTCTACTGGAACAGGCTGAATAGCTCTGATGTTGAGCAGGGAAAGTACTTGCTTTTGAGCCTCTGCCCACTGGTTTAGAGGAAGGTCTGGAAACCCACTTGGGGTTGGCAGTGAATGGAAATAAAATTTGTACCCCTGGGATACAATGTTGAGGACCCACCAGTTCTGAGTGATGGACATCCAGTTTTTTGCATGAAGGGGAAGTTTTCCTCCTGGGGCACAAGCACTTGGGCAGGGCTGGGAAGTTGAGTTGAGAAGTCAAGGTGGCTTACCACTCCCTGTTTTAGGGGTGGGGGCACGCCATTGCTTAGATCTCTGCATACCCTGAGACTGTAGTCTGGGTGGTCTGTTTCCCCTGGGTCTTGTCTGGGAAGGCCTGGAGGGGGCTGGAAAGGACCAGTTTTTTGAAGGGCAATGCCTACTGAATCTAGGTGGTTGCACTTGTAAGAATTATTTAACAGTCTGCATTGATTTAGCTTTTTCTTCCATCTTTTTAAGAACAACTTCTGCTTTGGTGCCAAACAAATGGTCCTTATTTAAAGGAGCATCTAAGTAATTTGGATTTGACATGATCTGGCAAGGTCTGCTCCTTCAGCCAGGCATGTCTTCTCGGTACAGAACCAGTGACTACAGCCCTTCAAGATGCTTCTAGGGCATCAAAGCCACACTGCAAAGTACACTTACTAACTTGGTATGCAGAATGCATTAGCTCTTGTAAAATCTTAATTCTCTGCACAATCTGAAAATATTACCATTTTTTGTTTAATCAGTTCCATAATATGTTGCTGGTACTTTAGCATGTGAAACTGGCAATTCAATGCCCTGATATAGCAAGAATTGCAGAGGTATATACCTTCTTACAAAAATCTGTCTAAAGGTCTGGAATTCCTGTCCGAAAGGGTAGGATTTTTGGCTGTAGTACCCTTAATACCTTTAGGTCCCTGGGAAATTATCTCTGGATCAGCAGTAGGATTCATGAAAAGAAACTTGTGGGAATCAGGTACTCTGTAGTACCTGTCAGGTTTCCTAGGGGCCAGAGGTAAGGTGTCTGGAGTAAGACTGTATTCCATAAAATCATCCACAACATCCAGGACCGGAGGTATAGCTAAAGGTCTGTGCTGAGGCAACTCTAAAAATTCTCCGAGTCTCTTTTTGGACTGAGGATAGTCTTGGCATTCCCAGTGGAAATGCTCTCAAAGTACGCAAGGTCTCACCAAGAGAAAAATCCTCTGGAGGGGAGGCAGAGGGAATGGATTCCTCTGCATCTGAATCCTCATAGGCTGATAAGGGCATGTCCTGATAATCAGAAAGGTCAGTCATCAGACTCCTGGTCTGTAGAATCTGAAGGTAAATGAATTCTTTGTCTCTTAGCAGGGGAAGACTGGCTTCCCCTAATTAGCATAATAAGGTCTTTAGCCATTCCAAGCATTTGTTTTTGTGGCATGGGAGCCTGATCATGTGCTTTGGTCTTCGGTTTTCTAGGCATAGTGCACCCTCTGGGCCTAAGAAACTCAGTAGTTTTGACTAAAAAAGAAGTCGTAGGCTTGAATCGAACATCGGTAGGACAGAATACACCCTCAGAAGCCGGTGCCTGCACAGCGGCTCTGGACACATCCAAGGTAGAGACATCTGCTGGTTCCATAGTCGAAGAAGCATCTCGTGGCATACCGGACTCCGAATGGGTCTCAGCAGAGGCCTGCGAATCCATAGAAGCAGGCATCAGGGGCTGCAAAGGCATCTCAATGAGTACCGGCGGACTGGTGACTAGCTTAACGGAAGTGTCGTTGGCACTTATGGACCTATGCAGTTTGTCTCTGTCTTTATCCTTACATTATTTCGGAAGATCGGTAGTCAGATGGCTTACCAAAGCCATTTCGGAATACGGAGAACGAGAGCAAAAAAATTTAGTGACAAAGATAGCCTGATGACGAATGGTTTGGGCATTAAACAAGGAACAAAACCGAAAGCAAGGGACGTCATGGTCTGGGCCTAAACAATTGATGCAGTAAGAATGAAAATCTCTATGAGGTATTTGCTTTCCACAGGCAAGACAATTAACTTTTTCTGACATCGGTTAGAGCAAGAAAAAAGGATCCCCAACGGGGTGCTTAGCTTTAGAAGACTTCAGGATGAACAACTCGAAAAATGAAAATTTCAGTTAGCAGCTGACCGGCACTTGCAAACTGTTTCGGGCTCCTCCTCGGCAAGAAAGACTAATGCAATGGCATCGGCTGCATGTTTTATACCCCTGATGACCTGACGTCAAGGAAGGAGCGACAGCATCCGGATGCAGAAATACTAAGACTCTGGTATTCAGGCCGACTGAGGGCTACCTGCAACGAAGAACATGCTTGCTAGTTGTTGCTGAAGCACCTACCAAGGGGAGAAAATGCTGAGAGAAGAAAAGGAGCCACTTTTGTGATTTTAAGTATTTTCTTCTGATTTTTTGTTAAGTTTTACTGCTTTGCCGCCTACTTTTTGGCATTTTCCAGTTTGCTAAAGTTTATATCTGTAACAGTACTTGGAACACATCTAGAGCCTGTTTACTGCATTTCCTGTGTTGCACTTAATTTAAAATCATTTTTTTTCCTCTAAAAACTGCATTTTACCTGATTTTGGCCTAGCACTCAAGTGTGGGGTCATTTATTGCACTGTTGTGATTATTTTGCTGCTTGTGTATCTCTGCTACCTTTAAACTACAACAAAAAGAAAAAAAAAAATCTTGCTTTTTTTCCCACTTTCTGAAAGTTAAGAAAGTTCAGTTACAGATTTGCTGTTCTGAACTGTTTTAAGTTTCTAGAAGGCCAGTGCTTGCTTGGGCTAAAGGGAAGTCTCTGTGTTCACCAGTGGGAGTGGTTAACACTGAACAGCCTGCCTGTCCCTGGAGGAGTGGTTACTACCTAGAAGCTGTAGTTTTATTGGCCATTTTGGGTCAATTCTAAACTCCTTCATCTCTCTCTCTTAAAAGCCGACAAGTCTCTTTTTTGTGCGGTTTTGCGCACTGAGCAGCGTTGGGCAGCGCCGCCTAAACAGGTTTAAACTATTCCAGGCTCCACAAAGTCTGCTCTTCACTTTTTCCCTTAGAACTGTTCAAACTCTCAAAGTAATCACTCTATTCTCTTTCTAAAGCCCTGCACTTGCTCAGCTCTTATAAGGAAACACTAACTAAAGCACTACACCCTCCTTGACTTCTCATAAGTATTAGACTCCCGATTGGTCCTTCCTGATCAAGTGAAAAATCAGTTCATAGGTTCATACTAGGCTATCTGCCCAAGGGCATTTATAAGCCTAGCCCAGAGTTTTTGTGGCTTTCGCCACCCCTTTAGTTTGAAGAAAACTATGCCCATTATTTTGCTGTGCCTCTGTCAAGCAGTGACACTGAGGTAATCCCTGGGGTATATCTGCGATCTCCCATCCATTGGTCAAGATTTCTCTTGAACATGGCCAGCGAGGTGCTCTGCCTCACATGTACCGGGATTTTGTTCCACAGCATAGGGAGTCTCTGGGTGATGAATCTGTCCCTCCAGCACGTCCTATTAATAACCGTGTCTAGGTTTAAGTCTCCCGCCCTTGTAGTTCTGAGGGATCTAGATTTTTTGAGGTGAAGCATGTTCATCAGATCTGGGTTTGACATGGCCTTGTATGTCAGGCACAGGTCACCTCTGAGCAAGTGGTAAGCGACTGAATAGAGCTGGAGTTCTTTCAGTCGGGCAGCATAAGACATTTTTGAGACCCTTTATCCTTTTGGTGAGGAACTTTTGGGGCCTTTCCAACTGCTGCAGGTGTCGGGTCAGATACATTCCGAATGGGGCATTGTACTCAATCATTGGTCTGATGAGTGATGAGTACAGGGGGACGATGAGCTCCCTTGATCTAGATGTGAATCCCTTCATGATCAGGTGGGCAATGTAGAAGGTCTTCCTAACTACTTTAGCAACGCGAGTGTCAAATGAAAGGTTACTGTCAACCTGGGTCCCAAGATCCCGGAGAACTTCTTCTGTGCTCAGTGGATTGCCACCTATATGGTAGCTAGGGGTAACCTTGTTTTTCCCGAAGGGTATGACTATGCATTTCTTGGCGTTTAACTTTAGGCCATGGCTCTGGCACCAGTTATCCGTTTCTGTGAGACCCTTCTGAAGGATATCTGTGTCAGATGTGTTTTCGACTATGGCGCCCAGTTTGCAATCATCTGCAAACTTTGTCAGCCATAACCCTCCTGTGTTTGCTTGTACTTCTGAAAAGTAGGTGCCGAATAAGAGTGGTCCCAGGACTGAACCCTGTGGGACACCACTTGTGACAGGTTTCGTGTCTGACATGGCGCCAGCAACTCTGACCCTGTGGGTTCTGTCACTTAGCCAGTTTGCAACCCATCTTGTGATGTATGGGTTAACATTTAAGCTGATGAGTTTTTCAATGATACCTGAGTGGGGTATTGTGTCGAAAGCCTTTGCCAGGTCAAGGTAGGCTGTATGGACTGCCTTTCCCTCATCAATGGCCTTGGTGACTGTTTCGAAAAAGTCAACCAAGTTTAAAAGGCATGATCTGCCATTGACAAAGCCAAACTGGGTTGGATCCAAAGTCTGCAAGTTCCATATGTCTTTATTTATCAGTTCCATTATGATCCTCTCCATGGCTTTGCAGATCAGGCTTGTCAAGCTGATGGGACGGTAATTTCCAGGGTCGGTGGAGGCACCGCCTTTGTGAAGTGGGACCACAGTTGCTGTGCGCCACTCCTTGGGTACGTATCCTGAGGTGAGGCTGAGATTAAACAGCTGTCCTAACTGCGGGTTTAATTCCTCATTGAGTTTGTGGAGCACACAGCTCATCTGATCAGTACAAAAACAGTTCCCTATACTAATCTGGTATGTCCAAGGGTCAGTTTCAAGGCTACTCTCCAGTCCAGCTGGTGAATCTGGGAATTATGAGGCAATGTTACAATTGCCTTATGTACACAGACAACCCTCTCCTCCTTCCAACAAACTCTAATACATGTGAGAGATGCAGTTACACAGCCAAACTGGAGGCAGAGCTCTCTCAACCCAAGACTGGTACAGTCAGTCAGGAGGAAAAGGTAACCACCCACACCACAAATCCAGTCTCACACAGACCTATTGCATCTGCATACCCAACACAAACACAAAAACATGAGGCATTAAATAAAAATCTGCCTAAACAGCAAAGACCTCCTAAGCAGATATCCAAGCAACAGCCACCCTTCAACAATACCCATGAATCACATATCTCACAAAATCAGTGTGCCTTACAACCACAGCCCTTAAGGCAAAACAACACACCAAATACACTTGTTATAGGGGACTCTATTGTCCGGCACACTGATGTCCCGCTCACCAGACTGAACAAGGAGAAGGTCACTGTAAGCTGCCTGTCAGGTGCCAGGATCCGCCACATAACGCAAGCACTCGGGTCACTCCAAAGCAAGTACAAGTATGACTCCGTCATTGTCCATGCTGGTGTGAATAACCTGAGATGTACCTCCCTGGACTACATGAAAAGAGACAGAGGAGCTCTCTGACCATGTAGCCCAGGCTGGTATGACCCTGACCTTGAGTAGCATCTTGCCCTCACCAAGAATGATGCCACAGTTTAAAGACAAAATGATCAGTTTCAACAATTGGTTAAAGTATTGGTGTCATTCAAAGGGGATCCAGTGTCTGTCAGCCTGGGATGACATGCTCGACAAGCCACGTTGCTTCGCTAGGGACAGCTTGCACCTGTCACCCTTAGGCTTTCGTATACTGGCCAAGGCTCTTGCCACCCCCATAGTGCCTTTTTTAGGCAAGGCTCAAAGGACAAACCCACCTCCATAGACAACCCAAGGATAAAAAAACTAAAGGTAATGCTACTCAATGCCAGAAGTCTAAACCTCAAGATGCATGCACTCGAGGCTCTCCTCAGTAGGGAGAAAATTGATGTCTGTGCAGTAACAGAAACCTGGTTCAAGGCTCCTGAGAGCACCCTAGCACTACCAGGTTATAACTCATACCATGCGTTTCGGCCCCAAAACTCGGACTGAAGCACAAAAGGAGGTGGAGTATCTATATTCATCAAAGATACCCAACACCTCCAGGTTAGTGGCACTGCACGAAGCATCGGAAACCATCCATGTGCAACTAACAGCGGGCAAAACTGCCTTTCAGTTTGTAGCCTGCTACAGAACACCCTCCCTATTACAGGAACCCCACTTGGCATTCCTGAGAACACTGTAGAATATGAAGGTCTCTCCAAACACTGTTACTGGGTGACTTCAACTACCCAAACGCTGATTGGGAAAACTACTCAAGCCCAAACACCCTCGCCCAACAGTTCCTTGAATTTATAAACTCTAACGCAATGGAACAACTGGTCACCACTCCCACAAGAGGGAACATATTGGGCCTGGTCATCACCAACATGGGGACTCTGTTCCACACCAGAGGTAAACCCCTCATTTGTAAGATCAGACCATAAACAAATTTCCCTGGACATCCATATCCAGTCCCCACCCCCCAGCCAAGGAAATCACTGTAAAGAATTTCTCAAAAGCCAACTTTGCACTTCTCAAGACTGAGGTGGAATCCTTCAAAGCCCCTGGGCCAGAGGATAATACAGCCCAATCCACAGAATCCTTTGCAAATGCATTCTATGAGCACCTGCAGGAATGCATAGATTGTGCTATCCCAAATAAAACCAAGACTCACTCCTCCAAAAACAGGAGACCGGTCTGGTGGACCCCAGCCATAAATAAGCTATACAACAGAAGGAGGAAGCTTCTACATGACAGAGCAAAATCCCAAAAAGGGAAGGCATCTCTGATCAATATTAGCAAGAAACTTTGATCCCTCATAAAATCATCAAAGGCCAGTTTCGAAAGAAAAATTGCCCCAGACACTAAAGATAATCACAAGGTCTTCTTTAGTTATGTCAGGAACATGGGCGGAAACTCCCAGATATGCTCTGAATTGTTGCATAACGGTACAAAATATACCGAACCTACACACATAGCCAACACCCTGGCAGACAGATTCAGCGCAAACTTCTCCGCCCCTTCCACCCCAAAGGAGCAAATGCCTATCCCAACTGAATGTAACCTCCCTGACATCACAGATGCACAGGTGAAAGCTGCCCTCTCCAAAGCAAAAAACACAAAAACACAGCATCTATGGGACCGGACAGTGTCCCAGGCTGTGTCTTACACGAGCTCCAAGAAGAACTGAACCATCACATTAAGTCACTGTTCAAACTTAGCCTTACTACAGGATATGTACCCAAAGAATGGCGTACAGCTACAGTGGTCCCACTCCACAAAGGTGGTGCCACAATGGACCCCAGAAACTATTGCCCCATAAGCCTGACTAGTCTGGTCTGTAAAGCTATGGAGTGTATTATCATGGAACTCAAACAAAGACATTGGGAGCCTCCAGACACTGGACCCTACCCAATTCGGCTTTAAGGGCAGATCTTGCCTCTTAAACCCAGTTGATTTCTTTGAAACAGTTACCAAAGCCATAGATGAGGTCAAGGTAGTCCACACAGCCTACCTGGACCTCGCAAAAGCCTTAGACACAATACCCCACTCGGGCATCATAAATAAGCTAACCAGCTTAAATATCAACCCCTATATCACCAGATGGGTTGCAAACTGGCTCAGAGAGAGAACCCACATGGTCAGAATCGCAGGTGCCATGTCCGAATCCAAACCAGTTACAAGTGGCGTCCCACAGGGCTCAGTTCTGGGATCTCTCTTGTTCGGTATATACTTCTCTGAGGTTCAGGCTAACACAGGGGGATTATGGCTGACAAAGTTCGCAGATGACTGCAAACTGGGGGCCATAATCGAATCTCCAGCTGACACAAGCATCCTCCAAAAGGGTCTCACAGAGACAGATGCTTGGTGCCAGAGCCACGGCCTCAAGCTAAATGCTAAAAAGTGCATAGTCATCCCCTTTGGGAAAAACAAGGTGCCCACAAATTACCACATAGGTGGCAATCCATTAAGTACGGAAGAAGTAATTAGAGATTTGGGGACCAACGTAGATAATAATCTCTCCTTTGATAATCACGTTGCCAAAGTGGTTAGAAAGACCTTCTACATAGCCCACCTTATCACGAAAGGGTTCGCATCTAGATCAAGAGAGGTCACTGTGCCCCTCTACTCGTCACTCATCAGGCCCATAATTGAATACAATGCCCCTTTTGGGATGTACCTTACCAGACACCTGCAGCAACTGGAGAGACCCCAAAAGTACCTCACCAAGAGGATCATGGGCTACAAACAGATGTCCTATGCAGCTCGACTAAAGAAACTCCAGCTCTACTCAGTTGCTTACCGCCAACTCAGAGGTGATCTATGCCTGACGTACAAAACCATGTCAAACCCAGAATTAATGGACATGCTCCACCTCAAAAAATCCAAGTCCCTTAGAGCTACACGCTCCATAGGTTCATACTAGGCTATCTGCCCTGGGGCAATTATAAGCCTAGCCCGATTCTGTATGGCTTATGCCACCCCTTGATTTGAGTATACTGTGCCCTTTTTAAGGTTTAGTTTACTGTGCCTCCGTCTAATAGTGACACGGGAGTAATCCCTAGGACAAACCTACGATCCCCCATCCACCTATCGAGATTCTTCTTGAAGAGATTCAGTGAGGTTCTCTGCCTCACATGAACTGGAATTCTATTCCAGAGCGAAGGGAGCCTCTGGGTTATGAACCTGTCCCTCCAGCAAGTTCTATTTATTTCTGTGCTGAGGTTCAAGTCCCTCGAGCGTGTGGCTCTAAGGGATTTAGATTTACTGAGGTGGAGCATGTCCATTAATTCTGGATTTGACATAGCTTTGTATGTCAGGCATAGATCGCCTCGAAGTAGGCGGTATGCAACTGAGTAGAGCTGGAGTTTTTTTTAACAGAGCAGCATATGGCATCTGTTTGAGACCCTTGATCCTCTTGGTGAGATGCTTTTGGGGTCATTCTAATTGCTGCAGGTGTCGGGTAAGGTACATCCCAAAAGGGGCATCGTATTCTATGATGGGCCTGATGAGGGATGAATAAAGGGGCACGATTACCTCTCTTGATCTAGATGTGAAACCGTTCGTGATGAGGTGGGCTATGTAGAAGGTCTTTCTAACCACTTTGGCAATGTGGTTTTCAAAGGAGAGATTGCTATCAACTTGGGTCCCCAGGTCCCTAATAACTTTCTCTGTACTTAATGGGTTTCCGCCTATGTGCTAATTTGTGGGCACATTGTTTTTGCCAAAGGGTATGACTATACATTTTTTGGCATTTAGCTTTAAACCATGGCGCTGGCACCAGTTATCTGTCTCTGTGAGACCTTTTTGAAGGATGTTTGCGTCAGCTGGAGAGTTGATTATAGCGCCCAGTTTGCAGTAGTCTGCGAACTTGGTGAGCCATAGTCCTCTCATGTTTGCCTGTACCTCGGAAAAGTATATACCGAACAAGAGTGGTCCCAGGACAGAACCCTGTGGGACGCCACTTGTGACCGGTTTCGAGTCTGACATGGCTCCAGCAACTCTCACTCTGTGGGTTCTGTCTTTGAGCCAGTTTGCGACCCATCTTCTGACATAGGGGTTTATATTTAAGCTGGATAGCTTATCTATGATGCCCGAGTGGGGTAGTGTGTCAAATGCCTTTGCAAGGTCCAGATAGGCTGTGTGGACTAACTTCCCTTCATCTATGGCTTTGGTGACTGTTTCGAAGAAGTCAACCAGGTTCAAAAGGGACCTAAACCTCAGCGCAAAAATAAATAGGACATGCTGGAGGGACAGAGTCATTTCCCAGAGGCTCCCCTCACTCTGGAATAGAATCCCAATTCATGTTAGACATATCGCCTCGCTGACCCTCTTCAAGCGACATTTGGACGCGTGGATGGGAAATCGCAAATTCACCCCTGGGATCTCCCCTGTGTCCCTGCTAGACAGAGGCACAGTAAACTAATCTTCAAAGGGTACCTTCTGTGACCTACTTTACAGAGGCACAGTAGGCCAATCTAATAGGGAGGCGGAAGCCAAATACACTCTGGCTAGGCTTATAAATGCCCTAGGGCAGATAGCCTAGTATCTACCTATGAACCTACGTACAGTTGTATACACTTACCGTAAATGTAGATGTTCGAGTTTCTTTGCACAGGGAGAGCTTTCCCCCTAGCTTTTGGTGAGTGAAAGGAGGGCGGGAGGAGGGGGAGAGGGAGTCATTGAGAGTTTTTGCCATAGAAGGATGGCTTAGAATTCCCTGCCATTGGGGCGGAGGTGGTCCACTGTTTAGTTCTCTGTTGTCCCTGGGATAGGGGCCTGGCTTACCTTGCCCCTACGTGCAGGAAAGGACAAGTGCTTAGAGGGAAAATTCCTGCTGAACCTAGAAGTTTGAACCCGAAAGAAATCTTTTACTGTTTGCATAGATTTTGCTTTGTCTTCCATCTTTTTAAGCACCTCTTCTGCTTTTACTTCAAACAAATGGTCCTTATCCAAGGGTGCATCAATTAATTTAGACTTGACATGATCAGGGATTGGTTGTTCCTTCAACCATGCATGTCTCCTAATGACAGATCCTGACACTGCTGCCCTGCTTGAGGCTTCTAGTGAGTCATATCCACAGTGCAGAGAGTGTTTGGCCACTTGACAAGCAGAGTGCAGTAAATCTGCAGAGTCAGGAAAGGTAGAATAAATCTTTTGCTTTAACAGTTTAATTTCAGGAGAAGGGTGTCTTTTCCTTTTTGAAGTTGTGGCCTGACTACCACTGATAAGGGAGGTAAGATCCTCCGCCATCTTAAGCATTTGGGCCTGGGGTGGTGAAGCAGGAGTAAGATGGTGACTAGAGGTAGATTTTCTAGGAGTGGCCTGGCTTCTAGGCCTAAGAGTATCCATCGGTCTGAGTGAAATGGTAGTCAGAAGAGAAGACATCATTTTTTTGTCTAGAATCAGTAGTGCGAAAGGCTTCCTCGGACATCGGTGCCTGCGTCGCGGCTCCAGATCCAACCGAGGCAGAGACAACCAAAGGCTTGGAAGACAGAAGATTTCTGTGGCATACCGGACTCTGAAAGTCTCTTGGTAGTGGCCTGCATAGATAACGTATTGGGCATCAGAGGCTGCGAAAGCGCCTCACTGAATTCCGGAGAACTGACAACCTGCTTACGGACAGAGTCTGAAGGCTTAGCCTTGTGTGGTCTGTCTCTATCTTTACATTTTTTCGGATTGTCTATGGATTGCCTGCTGACGGACGCCATTTCGGAATGCAAAGATGGGAGACAAAAATACCTGTCTACAATAAGAGCTCTATGACGAATGGTTCTCGCATTAAAGAGGGCACAGAACCGGCAACAGGGGAAGTCGTGGTCTGGCCTAAACAAGTGACACAGTATGGAAGTCTCGGTGTGGGATCTGCTTTCCACAGGCAAGACAATTGTTAACTTTTCCGGACATCAGTTAGTGCATGAAAAAAGGATCCCCAACGGGGTACTTCGCTTTAGACGTTTTCAGCTGTAATTCGAACTCTGGTAGCAACCAACCGGCACACTTGCAAACTGCTTCTGCTACAGACTCCATGGCAAGAAAGACTGATGTAATGGCGTCGTCTGCCTTGCTTTATAGCACTGACGAAATGATGTCAGTCAACAAGCGACAGCAGCCAACGCAGAAAAACACTGACTCTGGTATTCGGGCCGGCCGAGGGCTACCACAGCAGGGATAACCCACAAGTGATGACTGCAACAGTGAAATGCGAAGAACATCCTGTCGGATCCAACCTGCTGAATAGCCGAAGTTGAGGTACAAGGTACCATCGGAGCCAGCCTCTCGATGCAGAGGGCTCTGAAACCAGGGATCGGATTGGAGAAGGAGTAATAGGGACGAATATGGACTGTATGCACCCCGTTCCAGAGGAAGAGGGGGCAGGCAAGACTCTCATCTCTATTTGGGTGCAGATGAACTTCAGCATTATCCTATTCACCTCCGCTTCGGTAAGACTACGGGTGGAGTGGGAAGCGGTGTCACCAACACTGGCCTAGAGGGGCAGTGAGGGTGAGTCCTGAGCTGGTAATCGGGTCTGGGGCTCCTCTGGCTCCGGAGAGAACTGAGGGTAATGGAGCCATGAAGACTCGCCTCAGAGCTGACCTAACTTTGGTTGGAGGGCCAGCCAAAGCCTAGAGAACTAGGGATCGCTTCTTGGGCCAATCCCTTGATTTTAGCTAACTTGTCTCCATCCTCAGACCTCTAGGCAGGAGTCTGAGTCTCAGAGGCCAGGGCGGAGATCGAGGCAAGAGCCGAGGCAGAAGGGTCCTGAGTCCCGGAGGAAGAAGAGGGAAGGAGGCCCTTGAGGACAAGCTTGTTCCTCCTGTCCATCATTGCCGGGGGATTAAACCCAGCACAGATAGAACAGGTCTGCATGTGCGCTGCCCCAAGACAAATGACGCGCAGTGTGTGGCTGCCAGCTGGAGAGACTTGTAGCCACATAATGTACATTTTCTGAAGCCTGGTTTGGGGGGATCTGACATTCTCCCAAGCCACGGCCCAGCACACACTCACTTGCACATGCCACAGGTAGAAAGTTAGAGAAAAAAGTTTTTTTTTTTTTTTTTTTTGCAAACTGATGCAGAAGCACGAGGGGGAGGTAGAAAGCAGAAAATAGTAAAAAAGGAATGAGAAAGAAGAATTTAATAGTAAAAGAAAGTCACTTACCCACAAAAACAGCAGAGAGCATGGATCACAATGCAGACATGAAGCTCAACAAACGAGATCTGAAGGGAGAAAGTAGACAGGGCATTATGGGTAGGGGAGGAGCTTTGAGCTCAGATCAGATGATGCATATGCGGCCAAGTCAGATCCGTGCTGGATTCAATAACTCACAGGTTGAAGATCAAATGAAGACAACAACTTGAGATCATAAATTAACAGTAGGCTGTTACAATACAAAGAGACAAGTAGGCAAACAGACATTAACTGTAGGTACTTATAACTTATTTGCTTACTAGGACAGTGAACTGATGAACATGGTTACCTGAGCTGTGTCTGAAAATGATCGCAGTTCTTGCAGTTAATTAAAAAAATGTAAAAAAACAGCAGGAATTTTATAAATTTGATCCAAGAGTTGCAACATTTTAAGGTTTGCATTAAAAATAGTATGTACAACAATGTATCACTGGACTAGACTAGAAGATGTGGCCTCTCTGTAGACAAACAGTGGCCTTCTTTGGGAAGATGCTGTTTACGCTGATGTCTGAAACTAGGGTGAGAAAATTCCTTTAGATGGTTGGGGAGTAATTTTCAAAAGGTAGGGGCAACTGTGGAGAAGCAGTACTTGATTCTTTGCAATTTCGTTGCAGGAGTACGTGTTGGGAGTTGAGTGCGAGTGCCCCTCAGGTTAATGGTCAAAGTTTTTTTCAATATGCTTGGCAGCTACCATGGAGTACTCAGACTTGTGATTCCAAAAGGTGGTTAGATCTCCATTTTATTGGCAAACATTTTCTTTTGGAAAAGGTGAGGTAGCATTGTTCTAGAAACAAGGAATTTGCCGTAAAGTAGCATATTTTGTTGGATATAGTTTATACAGCATCAGCATTTTTTGAACAGCTGAAGCAATAATTGGATGGCCATATCCGAGATGGGTCAGGAAGACACTTTCTTACAGCTATTTCTGCTGGCTTAGTGAGGCAAGGATAGATTTTGACGGCCCAAAAGGGCCACATTCATTTTGCTTCTTTTCTTTCTTTCTTTTTTTTTTTTAGCCAAATCCCAAGGTACAGGAAAAGATGGAAGTTGTCTCAGTTATGGAGATGGTTAGTTTTATGACAAGAAGACTGCAGGGTGACCTGCAGAGTTTCTAAAGAGTACTGAACAGCATGGTTTTGGAGGAGGTTGAAAATTCGTGCATTATCAGCCACTAGTGGAGATAGTGCAGGTCAGACGGGAGCTGGGATTGGATGCGTGTGTGTGTGTGTTTAAAAGACTGGATCTAGAGATGACCATGTTACCTGCATGCAAGACAAGAGGAAGGTGAGGGAAGTCATAGGAGGTTTATAAATAAAAACAGAAAAAAGTAAGAGTGCTAGGATGCAGCCTTGTGGAACCCCAGAGTACAATGGGGATTTCTTGGAGGGATGATCCCCTAATATTAAGGGAAAAAATGGAAGAAGAAGTTGCTGTAGAATACTCAAGGTCCCTCAGTCCCTAGGGAAAACAGACATTTAAAGGAAAACTCCACCATCTCATACAGCTTAACTCAATTGTTAGGTTTCTTTTCTCCCTACAATAAGTTTCCAGCATTGTGTATGTATCAGAAATTAGAAGTTATGTACCTACCATAACGTTCCATGTTAGTTGTCTTCTCTCGCCTTCTTTCTTGCTGGATGGGTTCGGAGCCGATCCTCGGCTCCGACTCGGCACTTGCTTTAGCTCGAGAACTCCTTTTACCAGCTCGAGGCAACCCTATATCCCATGATGCAAGGCGGAACTACCTCAGATCTCGTTTGGCAGCTAACTGACCCTGCTAAAGACTATCCTAACATAATTAGGAACCATGGTTCCTAAAAGAAGTCCTCATAACAATGCTCCAGAGGAAGCAATCTAATAGGAACTCTCCAAGATCTGTCCAGGCCAGGGGAAGGTGGGAGGGAGCCAAGAAAGAAGGCGAGAGAAGACAACTAACATGGAACGTTATGGTAGGTACATAACTTCTAAATGTTAAGTTGTCAATCTCGCCTTCATTCTTGCTGGATGGGACCGCGTCCCTAGCACCTGTATCCCGGGTGGCTCAATGGAACAGACTCTTGAGAACTGTGGAACCAAAATTGGCCCTATCTCTGGAGGCCAAATCCAACTTGTAATGAGACACAAAGGTATGAGGCGTGGCCCAAGTAGCTGCTGCACAAATAGTGTCAATGGGAAGTCTATCCTGAAAGGCTATAGAAGTGGATAGACTCCTGGTCGAATGTGCTTTTGGCTTAGAAGATAGTTGTTTGCCCCTTAGAGAGTACACATAGGAAATGGTGGAAGTCAACCATCTAGATAAGGTCACTTTAGAAACTGGAAGACCTAACCTGTTTTCTGCATAGGAGACAAACAATTGGTCTGATTTTCTAATTTGTTTAGTCCTATGCAAGTAGTACCTGAGCTGACTATGAACATCCAAAAAATGCAGCTTCTGTTCAGCTCTGTCAGAATAGTTAGGAAAGAAAACTGGTAGATCAATAGATTGGTTAATATTGGTTTGAGATACAACCTTGGGAAGAAAGGAAGGGTTAGTTCTAAGCGAAACCCTATCCTTATGAAAAACCAGATAAGGAGAACGAATACAGAGGGCCTGAATCTCAGAAACTCTTCTTGCAGAAGTAACAGCCATCAAAAATATAGTTTTCCACGTCAATAACTTTAAAGAACACGTAGCAGACGGTTCGAAGGAGGTAGAATTAGGGATGCCAACATTAAGTTTAGATCCCATTGCGGAGGAGGATGTTTCACAGGCGGTTTTAGGAGAAAACTCCTCTTAAAAAGGCCTTGCATAACCTATGAGACATGATGTTATTGTCATGCAAGCCAACATGATACTTGGAAATAGCAGCCAGTTGTACTTTGACTGTAGATGACGAAGATCCTGAATGAAAAACCTCCGCCAGGAAATCCAAAACAGAATGTACAGGAGCAGTAAAAGGATCAATATTTCTGGCGTTTGCCCAAATCGAAAAACGTCGCCACTTGCTAGCATAAATAGTTCTAGTGGACGACTTTAAAGAAGACACTAAAATGTCTCTGACCGAGTCAGAAATCAATGGTAGCCTGGCTAGGGAAGGAAGTGGAGCAACCAAGCAGTGAGGTTGAGAGAATGAATGGCCCGGTGCTGCTGACCCGACTGGTGGATCAAAAGATCCGGAACTGGGTCCAGATGCCAGGGCTGCACCAGAAGATGATGATGTAGAGACGGAAACCAAATTTGTCGAGGCCAATATGGAGCAATGAGGATCAATTTGGCTCTCAAAACGGTGGCTTTCTGAATGACTTGTGGAATCAATGGAAAGGGAGGAAAAGCATAAAGAAGTCCCCGAGGCCAATCCTGGGTTAGAGAGTCTCTCAAGGGTTGGCCTGGAAGGGGAAAAAGTGTGAAGTAATCTGGGCACTTGCTGTTTTGAGGGGTAGCGAAAAGATCGCAACAAGGGGTGCCCCACTTCAGAAAAATCTGATCCACTACAGATTGAGAGACCACTCGTGAGGCATCAGAATAGATCTGCTTAGCCTGTCCGCCAATAGGTTGGACCTGCCGGGGATGTGCGTTGCTATCAGAAACCGCTGAGAAGAGATCGCCCATTGCCAAAGTCTGAGAGCTTCTCGACATAAGGGATAGGACCTGGTTCCGCCCTGTTTGTTGATGTACCAGACCACGGACATGTTGTCCGTCTGTACTGCAATAGTCCCCGTGGGAAGAAAGTCGTCGAGGGCTTGCAACGTTAAAAGCACTGCTCTCATCTCCAGGACATTTATGTGCAGGTGGTATTCTATGGGTTGCCACGTCCGTGGACCATCCTGCCCTGATAATGCCCCCCCCACCCGATCAGAGAGGCATCCGTGGTGACTGTGGCAACTGGAGGAGGGGAACAAAGGGTCGGCCCTGATGAAGAAGAGGGAAGATATCCACCATCGTAGATGAGCCCTGCGACTGTGTTACCAAGATTTCGTGTCTCATGGGCAGATCGTGGTACGACCACTGCGTGAATAACATCCACTGCAGGAGGCGCATGTGGAAGCGAGCCAGTGGAAGAAGAACAATGGCCGCAGCCATTAGGCCTAGAACTTTCAAGACAAACCTGGCTTTGATCTTGTTGCTTAGTAACAGAAGCTGAACAAATTTCTGGATGTCCAGAATCCTTTGATCTGTTAGCCTGGCTAACATTTTGACGGTATTTAACTCTGCGCCTATAAAGGTGATAGATTGGCAAGGCAGCAGAGAGGATTTTTCAAATTTACGAAATTCCTAGTCTCTTGCAAAGCTGTAGGGTGTAGTCTCTGGACCGAAGAAGCTGATGCTTGGAGGTGGCGGAGAGGAGCCAGTCGTCCAAATAAGGAAACACCTGGAATCCTCGTCGTCTCAGGTGAGCTGTGACCACTGCCATGCATTTGGTGAACACTCTGGGGGCTGAAGTGAGGCCAAAGGGCAGTGCCCTGAATTGGTAATGACTGGCTCCCAGCCGAAAGCGGAGAAACCTTCTGGAGCGTCTGTGAATCTTTATGTGATAGTACGCATCTTGAAAGTCTATAGAGCACATCCAGTTGTCCTTGCCCAGAAAGGGCAGAATGGATTGCAGCGTGACCATCCGGAATCTTGCCTTTTTGACAGACTTGTTTAGTCTGCTTAGGTCTAGTATTGGTCTCCAATCTCCCGTCCTTTTGGGGACCAAAAAGAATCTTGAGTAGAAGCCGGATCCTACTTGGTCTGCCGGCACTGTCTGGATGGCTCTTTTTTCCAAGAGTTTTGAAACTTCCTGTCTTGCCAAATCCCTTTGACCGGGTGAGATGTCTGGAAGGGATTGTAGAGGCGGAAACCTTCGAAGGGGATTTTGTAACCCTCGGATATGATCGACTGTACCCACTTCTCTTGGGATAGGGATTGCCAGGCTACTGGGTACAGCGAAATTCTTCCCCCGACTGCCTCCAAGGGTGGACAGTCGGGCAACACCTCAGGGATGCTGAAAGGGCTTCTCAGGAAGAGACTCCCTGTTGCCCTGGTTCTGAGGACCACCCTGCCTCTAGGGCGGCGTCTATTATTGTTACCCCCTCTGCCTCTGGGGGTAAACTGACCACGTGTGTCCGGTGTAGCTCCTTGGGCTTTACGGAACCACATCTTCCCCCCCTTCTGACCCTTGGGATATGGTCTAGAAGGAGTGGAAAACTGGACTCCAACGGCAGAAAGAGTTTTACCGTCCTGCTCACATCTGGTCAAAGTATCCTTCACCTGAGGTCCGAACAAAGCCAAACCGTCAAAGGGGGTGTTGGTGAAGGACGCCTTAAAGGGGTCCACAAAATTACACAGCCGCATCCAGGCTTGGCGTCTAAGAGCAACCCCTGTGCCTGCGGCCCTGCTCGCTCCATCGGCCGCATAAGATATGAGCCGCATGGAGGAGTTAGATATGGAATTCAGGATAGCAAGCTGTGAGGCCATCTTTTCCTGAGCCCCAGCAGCAGAAGGATCCTGGACAACTTCTCCCAGTTCCTTGAGAATATCTCGTTGAAGCCTGGTGAAGTGACAAAGGTAATTCAGCGAACGATAGCAAAGGTCGCTGAAGAAAACATCCGCTTTCCATACCTGTCCATGGTCCTAGAATCCTTATTAGGAGGATGGACAGGCACTGAAGGATCCGCCAGTTCCTTCTTAGTGGCCACCGCCACCACCATAGCATCCACAGAGACACCTTTGGACAGGAACTGTTTATCCGAAGGGGCCGTGATGAACTTGGATGGTCTCCTGGGGACAGGTTCCACAGAATCTGGAGCCGCCCACGCCTTCCGAGCCACTACCTGCATGAGTGGGTCGAAAGGCGGAGACACCCAGGAGGTGGAGGGTCGGGATCCAAAAGCCTCCAGGTATACCGACTCATCCTCGGAGGGGTCAATGGAGGGCCAATTCCCCCTCTGTTTGAGGAGCTCAAGGATGTCTGAAAAGGAGACATCCTCAGAGGGGGACCGTGGGGAACCCTCAGACTCATCTAAGTCGGTATCAGATGTAGTAGACTCATGGGAGTCTGTGTGTTTCCTCTTACCGTCCTCTTCCGAGGGGTTCCCCTGCAGGATCAGGAGAAACCTCGGAAGAGGAGGAAATTCCCAGTGGGGAAACCTGGGGCGATGGATCCCTGGGCCTGAGAGCAAGAGGCTGGCAAGAGGCATCTGCAGGCACTGAAGAGGGAGGAGCTAGAGGGATAGACCATTGACCAGGCTCAGAGGCCAGGACACTCCTCATCACCTCAAAGGCTCCTCTCCCCGGGAGACCGGAACACACCCGCTCCGAAGAAACAGGAATGGTCGGCTCCAAGGAGAGAGAAGGCTCGAGGCGATGTCGGCGCCGAGCTTACCAAAGCCGAAGCCCCGAGAGGGAGAGCGGGGTCGGACAAGGGTCCGATGCCACTAGCCCCCTCGGAGCTGACAGTGGAAACCCGACGACCGGACCCCTTCAAGGAAGGTCTCAAGGAGGAGATCGGAGCCGAGCAGCGGAGCGAAGGATGTATCGGCTCCGGCATCGAAACAGTCGCTGTCCCAAGAAGCTCCGGCTCCGAACTCTGGTGTGGAGTCGGAGGAGGAATCTCAAGAATCGGGGCTATAGCCGAAGTCTGATGAGACGGGCTATGGAGCATTTGGGCCAGTGCCTGAGACTTCAACAGCCTGCTTACCACCCTCTCCAAATCGTGGTCAGACAGCCTGGAAGATCTTGAAGATCGGCTCCGATGGCTCCGCTCCGACAAAAGAGGAGACCGGGGCCGAGTGAATACTTAGTATCGAAGGGGACCGGGATCTCTTACGGGTCGAAGCCATCGGAGCCGAAGTCCCTTGAACCCCAGATGGAGCCGAGGATATCTCGGCTCCGATGCTGGATAAAGTGTCGGCTCCAGCCGGAGCCGACAAGGCCACAGTAGTCAGGGTATCGGAGCCGGTCGGCACCGAACCCACTACTCTAACAGAAGAAGTATCGACTCCAGCCGGAGCCGATATCGGCTCCGACGGAGCCGGAGCCACCGGAGGAGGCTTGGACACTGTAGCCTGAACCTTCGGTGGCTTAAGAGGTTTTCCTGCCCCTGACTTAGGAGGAGAACCTTCAGGTTTAAGTAAACCTCGGAGGATTAATTTGTTCCTCCTTTCCTGCAGGACTCTCTGGCTAAAAGCATGACACAACGCACAGGAGTCCTGCAGGTGCAAAGGCCCCAGGCAATAAACACAAGAAGTGTGACCGTCTGTCAGAGACATTTTCTGACAGCACTGGTCACACTTCTTGAAGCCTGAGACCTTGCCTTCTTTTGACATCCTAGAAGGGAAACACAAACAGTCCCAACAAACACACCAATTAATCCCTTACACAGACACACAGGAAGGGAATAACTTGGGGAACTAGGCCTGACTAAAACTTTAAACTGAAAACTATTTATAAAAGTTTAAAAGGAAGGAATAGGGTGGGCTGTAACTAAGTACAGGCTAATCTAACACTAAAGGGAAAAAATAAACCCCTAACTGAACTTTTTCTTCTTTAACAAGAAAAAACTTACCTCAGCTGGCAAAGGAGACCTCTTTCGCTAAGCGGCAAACGAGATCTGAGGTAGTTCCGCCTTGCATCATGGGATATAGGATTGCCTCGAGCTGGTAAAAGGAGTTCTCGAGCTAAAGCAAGTGCCGAGTCGGAGCCGAGGATCGGCTCCGAACCCATCCAGCAAGAATGAAGGCGAGATTGACAACTTAACATCATGCTTGCAGTTTTTAAAACTTTTATTTCCTGGCATTGGAGTCAAAGGAAGGGATAGCCCACCTACTTTTTTTTAAACTCAACTTCTCACATACTTAGCATAGAAATTCGTCTCCACCTGCATGACAAATCAGACGCAGTTAAATCTGTAGTTTACCCTGTCAAGTACTGTTGTCAATCTTAGATGGGTAATTAATCCTGCTAATGTCAGGAACACAGCAGCTGATGCAAAAAAGACAGAAAGCTGTGGAATTATTTCCACTGTTTTTATTGCATAGGGGAGGAGAACTTAACACTTCCTTTTCATAGCAAAACAAAACAATTAGATCAGTCAGTAGTTTAAAGGCAATTGTCAACTCTTCTTACAAATTTACATAAGCAGCAACACAGTATTGAAATTCTAAGCTTTAAATGTTATTTATAATAGTTTGTGTTAAGATAACTTGAGTAGTAGCAAAGATTTTTGTGACATTTAGAGAACAGTCAGTAAATATTTTTTCTTGTAAAGTATAAATGCATTAACCATTTTCAAGCCCCCACACACACACACACACACACACACACACACACACAGGCCAGAACTGCAGAGATTCAGGTGGCAACCCTATCAACTAGGTGCACTGATACTGTTCATAAAAAATGTCCTTTATGCTTTGTGTGACATCCTTTCAAAGGGGGATGCATATCTGGTACATGCAGATCCATTGTAAGAGATTCCCACGGACTGAGTCAGTCCTTGCATTGTCAGAGAGCAACCAATAATGTACAGCTGAATTTACTTTAACATACATTTACTATGTGCCCTAGCATTAACACCGCCAAGAAAAGGAAATCAGAAGTACTTGTGTTTAAATACACACACACAAGCACACGCGCACACACAAGCACACACTTTTGTACACATGTACTTTATATACATACACATATACAGAAACGCACACTGTGTGTGTGTGTGTACGCAATATGCGTGCATACAATGAATATTTTATACTAAACAACATAGTATAGTTAAGCATTAATGTATACATTCTAGTAAATGCTGCTCAGTGATTTACTTGGTCACTCACACATTAGCTATGTGTTCCACATGCAATCTTGGTCAATGTCTTTTTCTGCCAGTATTTTTTTATTTGTATTGATAAGTGCATTTAATAATTATTATCTTTGCCAGTGTAGCTTATGTTGATGCTGAAATGAGTCCTGGGACCAATTCACTTTCCTTGTTACCAAAGTATAAATAAATATGAAACAGAAAAAAAGAGGGGGAATATGACAAATAATTGAGGAACTAGTAAAGCACATTTTAAATCTGCAGCATTCATGAGAGAAAAATCCTCCCACTGAAGGCGTTAGGAAATAGCAGACAAAGTTTAGAGTCCTACTACTTTGTCACTTGTAAATCTACAGCAAGGATTATTTATTGCAGTGAGAGTTTTCACACCTCAGCATGAGAGTAATGGGGAGCATGTATCAAGTTTGTTAGGACTACAAAAGACTCCTCTTACAAAAAACTGTTTATGATCTGCTTTCTTTTGCTGCAAGCAGCTAACAGCTATTTACAGCATAAAACAAGCTCTGGCAGACAGATAAATGAGGCTCAGTAAGGTAAAAGAGAATCCGCTCTTTTACAGAAGGTGTGTTTAGATGACAGTGCTTCACAGTCCTGCCATTATATTTTAATGGCATGAGAAAACAGCACCACTTTCTTATGTCTGGCATAAGTCATATAAAGAGGACTTGAAATGTATTCTGGGAAGAAGGAAGGAAAGCAAGAAAATAAGATCACGTTACCAAGGCAAGGCCCCATCATCCGCTATTTTGAGAGAAACACATTAAAATTATAAAATAAGTACTTGGAGTGATTATGAGGCATTAAAATAGCTCAAAAACTTTTGAGTTCTAGGGTGAAGTTTTCCTTTAAGTGTCTGGGGCAACAGGATGGGACTTTGCACTCTAACAGAAATGTTCTACTCAAATATCTGCAGTTATACTGAGCTACTCACCCCACTGTACTATGTTCACCACAGTGATCACCAATTTAGTTACTCCTCGTCCACTGGACAGTACTGAAGCAGTAATAAAAACTAAAGCAATCTTGATGAAAGGTTGTATCATGCTTTGCAGAAAAAAATAAAGGCAAAAGCTGCCCTACTGGATATCCACACTGGGTAATATTTGGAGAACGTACGGATAGTACGAGTGGGAAGCCTTGAGCAGCCTACCTGTCCCTGTAGGAAGTGACCTCAGCACAAGAAGCTGTAGTAATTGGTTTTGGACCATTTCTAGCTCTTTTGTAGTTCACTGTTTAAAATCCGCGTTTGCACGGCTTTGCGCGGTTGTGCGCATAGCGCAGCGCCAGTTAAACTTTTTCTGGCTCCGCAAAGTCTGCTCTTCAAATTTTCCCTTAAAGGACAACTGCGCCTTCAGACTCAAAAAACATATTAATTTCATCATGGTTTGAGGTTTCCTACATTTTAATAGCACTCAGACTATTTTAAGCTTTTTAGATAGTTTTAGATGCAATTTCTGACTCTGACCACATGGGGTCTGGCATATTGAAAAGATTCAGACTGTTTACGCTGCCTCTAAGTATCCCAGAATGCATTATTTGTCTCCAAAAAATTGCATCAGATCTGCCACGTTTTGCCTTAAGCTGCTGTCACTTCATTGACTTAACAGGCATTCACTGCAGTCTTAAAATCCCCTACTTTTGGTTAAAATGTTATCCTTTTTCAATGACCACTTAAAACACAAGCAGTGCAAATGCTACAGAACAGAACTGAAAGGTGCATTTTCCAGCTCTTTCATCTTAGAAATGCTAAATTGCTTTCTTTTGTGAAGGCTGAAATCTAGCTCTTCAAGGAATCTCCCCTCCCACTTCACACCTACCTTCCCTAGCTGTCAAAGAGCCAAAGGTAATTTGACCCATTATCTGCATGTGATTGACAGCTCATCACAGCAGGTGACCAGAGTAATGTACTGTTTGCTTGTCAGCCTTTTCCTCCTTACAGTGGGAGACATTTTTTGTTGCACTACTCCTGTCAAATTTAAAACCAAGCTACATAGTACTGGCAATAATCCCTGCTTTGCAAAGCAGTCTGCCACTTATTTTCCCTTCCTGTTTAAATAGCTAACAAATGATGTACTATAAACTTGAAATATTTTAGACTTGCATGACAGCACCCACATGCTTTTTTGAGTCAATATTTAAAAAAAATTATGGTAGTGCATAGACACACGCACGCAGACACACACACACTGCTTTACTTCTACAATGATTTAGATTTTTACATTTTATAGCAGTGTACTAACCAAGCAGAGAAATCTGGTTCAAAAGCAAGGATAAATTGATCCTGAAATACCTATGAACCTCAGCGCAAGAAATTAGGACAAAGCCATACATAGAAGTGGGACAAAGGCACAAACGGAAAAGCGCAGTCCGGGTCTGAACTGTCTGCAAACAGCTACAGTTAACTTTGAGTATGTTTCTACCTGTTTGAGCCAATATTAATTTTCCACTAGAGAGCACTCTGCTTTGGCTGTAAGCAGCACCCCCACCACACACACACACACACACACACACACACACACACACACACACACACACACACATTCCACTTTCTCTTATTCCCTTCTGTTAGCAAATAGTATCCGCCATAACTCATCAATACTGTGTGTTTGTAAATTTAAACTATGACCACAGTAGCCTACTGATACAAGGTTATCCTGTTTTTCCACCTGAGAAATTAAGAAATGACTTAGTTTCAGAGCAGTCCTTGGTCAATTGTGATTGTTTCTTAACACATACTTGCCTTTGCTTTGTGATTGTTTCCAGCCCCCTCATACGAGCAATTAACAGGGTCTCTACCTGCTTTGCTCCCCACCCTGCCCCCCTATTCCCTCCCACCCAGGTGGTCCCACCTTTACTGGACTCAAAACCCCTCCCATCTTTCCAATAGCCAACCACAGCGCTAACCCAACACTACCTCCTCCATCTTCCCACTACTATCACACCTCCTCAACTAACATGTACCAGCATATCTTACCTATGCTCACTGCATGCACTCTCCTTGCATATCTTACATCCTACTAAAGCTCCATCATTCCCCCACTCAACCACTACCACTGAACTACTACTCACACCACCACTCATGTCTCACCCACACTCAACTCCCCTCCCACCAGCTCAAGAACCATCCCTATGCACCCCCCACATATTCTACCAACTATATTACTCAAACATAAAGCAGCCCTACAACTTAACATAGTAACCCTCCCACCATACCTAGTACCCACAGAGCACAATCATAAAGTTTCCCTTATAAACAAACACATTCAAAAACTGAGAAAACTAATAATCTCATGCATATCAAAACTAGCCCTAAGTGGAGACATCCACCTCAACCAATTACCGCCCCGTAGCTATTCTCTCTCCACTCTCCAAAATACTAGAGAGACGCATACACTCTCAGGTCTCAGACTACCTCCTTACTAACAACCTCCTTTCCAGTACTCAGCATGGTTTCCGACCAAACCATAGCACCACCACTGCCTTACTCTCCTTTACTAACACTATCCTTCAGCATAAAAACAATGGCTATCTCTCCTCTGCTACTTTCCTAGACCTATCTAAAGAAATTGACATGGTCCCACACAAACAACTTATCTCTGTCCTCAATAACCTATCCTTCTCACAATCAGTTACCAACTGGTTTCAGATTTACCTGTCTGACCGCCAACAATCCGTTGTATGGCAGAATGACATCTCCCCAACTACCTGTCTCCATAGGGGTTCCCCAAGGATCCATCCTTGGACCCCTACTCTTCTCTGTTTACACCAATAATCTAGCCTCTGCCACCAAACATGGCACACACATACAATATGCAGATGACTCAACCATCATCTGCTTAGCCCAGTCCCTACCGAAACTGCAAAAGGTCACACAGAAATACTTTTCCTCTGTTGAAACATGGTTATCCGATGCCCAATTAATACTCAACCCAAACAAAACTAAACTACTCATCTTCCAACCCACCAAACTTACTCAAAACAACTCTCACTTTAACATCACAGCAAAGACAACACCACTATATACCCAACTGAACACACCAAATTGCTAGGAGTGGAAACAGAAAATAAACTAATATTTGACATTCACATATCCATGACCATAAAAAAAGTCCACAAAAAACTAGGAGCGTTATACAGAAAAGAGCAATTTCTCACCAAAGCAGCAAAGATTTCAATATACCTACTTTATGCCTCTCCAACATATACCAACCTAAGGAAATGTGGTCTAAACAAGCTAGAGACCTGCTACAACAAAAATCGCCAAATTCGCCACCGGGGCATCCTACCGTAGTCACCACTGTCTCTCACTTGCTGAACTGGGCTGGCTTGAACTCCCTCACCTGCTTCAGTGGTATCAACTCTCACTCACCCACAAACTAGTAAACCATCCACTAAATGTCCCATCCCTCCAGAATCTACTTCAACCCTATCGCACCACCAGACCAATAAGATCCAGCAACAAAAATCACTTGCAGATCACTAAAGCCAATAACTCTGCTGGTGAAGCACTATTCTCTTGCGCCATAGCCAAATTATGGAACTCACTCCCACCCACAATTACCTCCGTACCATCATGCACCCACTTCAAAACTTTACTAAAAGCGCAACTAAAAACATGCTGGCTATGCCCTTGCAACTCCCAGTCTAATATCATCCACCCCATCCAACCACTACCTTTCTTTCCACTCCACTAACTATCTTGATTATAGCAAGCTCAGATGCTCATAAGCCTAGTACTTATTATACAGCAGGAACTTCTCATTGTAACATTTGTTAATGTCTGTTATGTACTTCACAGATAAAGATTCTATTTGTTTACTGATGTACTATGTTCTTCATCTGTAAATATGTTGTAAGTAATTGCTATGTTAAATTGTTAATCACTATAATCCAATGTAACTACTGTCTATTTTACTGTGGAGCTTTTCTCCTCGGGCCTACGCTGAAAATAGACCTACATCCAGTCGGACATTCCCGGTCAACAAATATAAATAAATAAATAAATAGAAGTAGGATTATTGCTCCTACCAAATTAGGAAAGATTATGAAATAGTAGGTCTTGCATTAGTATGAATTTTCAAAATGGTATGAAATCTGAAACTTAAATGTCTGTCATTGATTTCATTCTTCAGTCTCTAATGATTTGGCAGCAATTGTCCCAAAAAAAAAAAAAAAAAAAAAAGAAAAAAGAAAATTGATTCAAAAAGATAATAGCCACACAATGCAGCTGGTAACCTGTCAGAGAAGGGGCTCCTTTTAATATTAGTACTGCTAACTTGAGCATCTGACAAAATGAAAAAAACATGCATTTATGAAATGAGAGTTATCCCTAACTGGATTATTACAGTTAATGGCAAACCCTCCATGTTTTCTTCCAAAATAGCAATTTCTGGGAAGGGATTATTAGAGGAAGAGCAACATTTAGAGCCAAATTCAGGGACAGTTGAGAGGTTGGGATATGCCTAATTCTAAAAAAGCAATTTATTTGCACGTACCTAGCAACCTGTTAATGCAGAAAATCTGGACAAGGCAAAATATATGTGGGGGGACATCAAAACAGTACAAAAAATTGATCTTGTATAAACTGAGAGAGCTGATCGAATAACAGGTCTTGCTTTAGCATGCATTTTTCTAAAGGTTATGAAGGTTGAAATTTAGTGACTTTATTCCGAAAGAGTTTGACTGAAAACCACAAAAATTGAGACTAACAATCCAAAAAATAAGAAGCCTTGCTTGCACAGTCACACACATTCTTGCCCCCTTGCTTGCAGTCACACACGCACGCACACTATTGCCCCCTTGCTTGCAGTCACACACACACGCACACTATTGCCCCCTTGCTTGCAGTCACACACACACACTTGCCCCCTTGCGGACACACACACACACTTCGACCTTGCTTGCAGTCAGAATTTGGACATTGCAACAGCACTGAAACAGACATTCAAAGATAACACATGTAGCCAGTGGCAGTCTAAGTTTCACTTTCGGTTAGTGATATTTTAAAATTCTCAGACCCTTTGCACATGAGAAATGCACATGTTGTTGAATACACCTTCCTGAGTGTATATAATTATATTCCTTGTACAATGCAGTCCAGTTTTAGTGGGTGTTTTATATTTACTGTTTCAAACATTTTTCCTGAAAACAGTGCAACAAAATGCATGCACCAATAATGACAATACTGCCCAATTCTGAATATTTCCATCACAAGTGTAGTCAAACTTCCAACAGTCCACCAGTATCAGTACATACGCACAATTTCTGAAGCAGTAAACGTCCTGTAAATAATTCCACATTAAAGTGATCTGTAACTAATGAAGAGGTTGCTGCTAGCCAAAAATTAGATAAGTCATGTCATCAACAAATAATGTCATAGTTCCCTTTTTGAATAATTTACTTATCTTACACAAGAACAATAAGCTGGTAATACTGCAATGGGAATGGATGACAATCTTCTTCACCAGAAAGGAGTGCATCATCCACCCAATTTGCAACGCAGTACAGTTTCAGAAATGCATCTATGTGAGTAGAAACCACAGCCTTCTGCATCAAAAGCAAACAACCTGTTGTGATATTAGCAAAGCAAGCAGACATAAGCAGCACTAATAATTGTTGCAGCCCTGCATCTCTCAGCTCCCTGCAAAATCTACTCAATCAGTTGTATCTATGAACTTCACAGCACAAGAAATCTTGAAAGAGGCAAAATTTCCCCCTTGCTTGCAGTCTCACAAACATTTGCCCCCTTGTTTGCATTCTCACACACACACTTGCCCCCTTGCTTGCAGTCTCACACACACACACACTTGCCCCCTTGCTTGTAGTCTCACACATTTGCCCCCCTTGCTTGCAGTCTCACACATTTGCCCCCATGCTTTCAGTCTCACACACACACTTGCCCCCTTGCTTTCAGTCTCTCACACACACTTGCCCCCTTGCTTTCAGTCTCACACACACACAATTGCCCCCTTGCTTGCGGTCAAATACACACAATTGCCCCCTTGCTTGCGGTCAAACACACACACAATTGCCCCCTTGCTTGCGGTGTCACACACACAATTGCCCCCTTGCTTTTAGGTCACATACACACACACACACTTGCCCCTTGCTTGCATTCACACACACACACACACACACACACACACACACACACACACACACACACACACACACTTGCCCCTTGCTGTATCCTATGGACATTAGAAGGCCTCCAGCTGAGGGCACTACATAGGTTACCTGTATTTTTTAGCAAGTTCCTCCTCCTATTTTATTTCTTCTCACTCAGAGCCCCTACCATGATAGTGCTATCCCTGGCCACAAAAACAAAATGGTTGCAAGGCATGTACTTCACTACCAGAAAACTGAGATCAGAAAAGCTTACCAGCCTTAGAGATTTTATCAGACTTTGCTGCTCAGTGGCTTGTGTGCTATACTCACTCACAAAATGTTACATTAACAGGCAGAATATCACTTTGCAGACTAAAGAAATAGTATTTTGTCTACCAAACTTTATCACAAAGTCAAAAAAAATATATGCCATGCTGATTCCATTATTTCAATAGGAATTGACAGCAACTCTCACTCAAGGCATGCTGCTTAGCAGCTTTACAATGACTAAGCTGCTGTGCTTGTACAAGCAGCAAAATTCCTCATTTCCTTTCCCATCTATCTTCTATTTCTCTCTTATTTTCCTTACGTTTTTCATTAATTTAAAAACAAAACAACACGCAGGCTCAAAGAATATGATAGCAACCGTGACATTAATCTTACAAGAACCTGCGCTATATGTGTAACGGAGCATTGTGAAGTGTCTGAGGCTACTTCTAAACTATGGACACATAGTGATGGTCAAAATGTTGAACCTCTATATTGCCTACATCACTGTATATTTACCTGCTATAATAATCTTACATGGGAACCCAGAAATGCACTTAGCCTGGTTGCATGAAACAAGTATAGCTGCAGAAACCACCCCTGGACTACTACCACTCTCTTGCTGACTATTCATAAGTATGTTTACAGGCTGCAGAATTACTCAATAAATAAGTTTTATGCCTAATGGCTCCAGCGTCCACATTAAAATAATTTCGTTACCCAGCTAACGGAAAAAAAAAGGTATTATTCAGCTGTGGCAAAGTTTCAAGCAGGTAGCAGGTTTGATGGCACACACACTAAAACGGAGCAAGCAGAGTAGCATAACAAATAAAATGGAGCAAGCCCAGCAGCATACCCAATAAAACGGATTACTAATATTAAAAAAAAAAAATAAAAAACATGACAAGACCGAAACACGAAGCTCAACAACAGAAACAAACAGCCGAAAACATTACAAAACATCTGCAGCATGCAATCGCGAAGCACGAGGCATCAACAAACTAAAGAAAACCAAATACAGCTGCAAATACAGCAAGGTTTAAAAAAAAAACACACCAGCAACCACAATCGCGAAGCACAAGGCATCAACTAAAGAAAACCAAATATAGCTACAAATACAGCATAGTTTTTAAAAAACACCAGCAAGCATCTAAAAACACTAGACAGTAATACAATTACTACAAGCAGCAATACACTTACTTCACAAGGAAACCCAAAGGCAGCAAGCACAGAAACACAGGCCGACTCAAGAATACAAAAGACGCCAGCATTAAACATAACTGGGGAAATATAAACCCTGGATCAAAATGAAAATAAGTAGGCTAAGCTAAAAATGCAGCTGCGAAAGGGAAGCACGTGGCACCCTTACAAACAGAAAAAGATTAACTCCACTAATGTCCAATTAAAAACTTGGGAGGACACAATATCAGGGCTAGGGAGGCATAGAAACAGGGACAAATTACATTTAGGATACACTATTAAGAAGTAATAAGACTTACCTTACTTAAGAAGTAGCAAAACGCTGGTGAAGAAGAAGTGCTTCATATGAATAGAGTCGACCAGATTTGCTAACACAGAAAAGGAGTTCCACACAGCACCTAGTCCATTTATTAGGTTAACAGTGGGCTGGGAAAGGCAGTGTTGACATCACAATGTGGGAGGATCACAGGGATTCTGTACAGCATGCAAATAAGGCAGTGTTTACGTCACTTTGGGGGAGGAAACCTCCCAGGATCTTCAGCAAGAGCTATGGCAGATGTGACATCATTATTTAAGAGACGACTAGACAGTTTTCATCTTGGTTTTAAAACTGAAAGTCAAACAGTATGGAAAAGTATGAAGCCTAAGCAGTAAAAGAGAACAGTGAATTTTTTTTTAAAGCTGCGGTTATGTTTTTTTGGGGCTGTATCACAGAACAGGATTTTAGGGAGACATTAGGTAGAGATATTTGATTTGATATTCCGTTGTTTTCCTTTAAGGAAGCTCTACTCTTAGTATAACCAGACTACTCACTATATTATAAGCCTAGCACTTGTTCTCAATACTTCTCTACTAAGTAAGCACTCTCTTACAAAGTAAAGCATTACCTCTACTTACCACTCCTGTGAATATCCACTTCCCTTAAAGGTACAGCACTCCCTTATACTGTTCTAGCATGTCGAGTGGTAGATTACTGGCGTCGTCTCCAATTCAGCTGGTCAATCTGGTTATCTTGAGACAATGCTACAATTGTCTCATGTACACAGACAACCCTCTCCTCCTCCCAACAAACACAAATACATGTGAGAGATGCAACTATATAGCCAAACTGGAGGCTGAACTCTCTCAACTCAGGGCTGGCATGACCAGACAGGAGGAGATGGCAACCACACACACAACAATCCCAGTCCCACATAGACCTACCACAACTGCAAACCAAACACATAAAAACACAAAGACATACTCGGAGGCTCTAATAAAAAACTTACCAAAACAACAGAGGCTCCCATAGCAGACATCCAAAAATCCACCACCTCAAAACAAAACACATGCAACACATACTTCAATAAATCAGTGTGTCAACCAATCACACCCCTTAAGGCCAAACACCTTGGCCTGATACACTAGTAATAAGTGACTCTATAGTCAGACACACTGATGTCCCGCTGACCAGGTTGAACAAGGAGAAGGTGACTGAGCTGTCTATCGTGAGCTAGGATCCGCCACATAACACACGCATTCAAGTCACTCCAAAGCAAGTACAAATATGACTCCGTCATTGTCCATGCTGGTGTGAATGACCCGAGACGTACCTCCCTGGACTACATGAAAAGAGACACAGAGGAGCTTTCCGATTATGTAGCCCAGGCTGGTATGACCCTGACCCTGAGCAACATCTTGCCCTCACCAAGAATGATACCACAATACAAAGACAAGATGATCAGCTTTAACAAATTGGCTCAAGTACTGGTGTCATTCTAAGGGGATCCAATGTCTGTCTGCCTGGGATGAAATGTTGGACAAGCCATGCTGCTTTGCAAGGGATGGCTTACACCTGTCACCACTGGGCTTCCGGATATTGGCTAAGGCTCTTGCCACCCCCATAGTGCCTTTTTTAGGCAAGGCTCAAAAGACAAACCCACCTCCTTAGAAAACAAAAATGGAAAAAAACTAAGGGTAATGCTGCTCAACGCCAGAAGTCTAAATCTCAAGATGCAGGCACTTGATGCACTCCTCAGCATGGAGAACATCGATGCACTCCTCAGCATGGAGAACATCGACGTCTGTGCAGTAACTGAAACCTGGTTCAAGGCTCCTGAGAGCACCCCAGCGCTACCAGGCTATACCTCGTATCATGCTTTTTGTTCCCAAAACCCGGGCCGAACCACAAAGGGAGGGGGAGTGTCCATATTCAGACACCCACACCTCCAGGGTAGTAGCAACACATGAAGCATCAGAGACCATAACAGGTGCAACTAACCATAGGCAAAACTGCTATACAACTGGTAGCATGTTACAGACCACCCTCCCAATCTCAAGAACCCCACTCAGCCTTCCTGAAGACATTGGAGGATATGAATGTATCACAAAATACCATCATACTGGGAGACTTCAACTACCCAAACATAGATTGGGTACATTATTCTAGCCCAAAAGTTCCTGGAATTCATAAATTCAAATGCACTGGAACAACTAGTCACCTCTCCCACTAGGGGAGATAATGTACTAGACCTGATCACAAACATGGGGACAAAATGCTCCACACTGGAAGTATACCCCTCCCTAGTGAGATCTGACCACAAACTAATCACCCTGGATATACATATCCCACCTCCACCCCCAGCACAAAAGACCACAGTGAAAAACTTCTCAAAAGCAGACTTCACTCTTCTTAAGACTGAGATGGTATCCTTTAAGCCCACTGTGCCAGTGGATACCACATCCCACAATGCCGAATCCTTCACAAATGCTTTCTATGGACATCTCCAATAATGCATGGATCATGCAATCCCAAACAAATCCAAGTCCCTCTCCACCAAAGGTAAGCGTCCTGTCTGGTGGACCTCAGCCATAAACAAATTGTATAATAAAAGAAGGAAGCTACTGCACGTCAGAGCAAAATACCATGAAGGGAAGACATCTCTGATCAACATTAGCAGAAAACTACATTCTCTCATAAAAACATCCCAAGGCCAACTTTGAGAGAAAAATCGCTAAGGACACTAAAGATAACCACAAAGCCGTCTTCAGCTATGTTAGAAACCTGGGGGGAAACCCTCAGATATGCTCAGAGTTGGTTCACAACAAAAAATACACTGAACCCACAGATATTGCCAACATTCTGGCTGACAGGTTCAGTGCAAATTTCTCCCCTCCTTCACCCCCAAAAGATGAAATGCTTATCCCAGCTGGATGTAATCTCCCTGTCATCTCAGATGTCCAAGTGAGAACCGCCCTAAACAAAGCAAAAAACACAGCATCAATGGGACCTGACGGCATCCCAGGTTGCGTGTTACGTGAACTCCAAGAGGAGCTAAACCCACACATAAAAATGCTATTTAACCTTAGCCTTACTTTGGGATATGTACCTGAACACTGGCGTACAGCAACAGTGGCCCCACTCCACAAGGGGGGTGCCTCTACAGACCCTGAAACTACCCCCATAAGCTTAACCAGCCTGGTCTGCAAAGCTATGGAAAGAATCATTATGGAACTCATAAACAGAGACATAGGGGACCTACAGACACTTGACCCTACCCAGTTCGGCTTTGTAAAGGGCAGATCCTGCCTTTTAAACCTGGTTGACTTTTTCGAAACAGTCACTAGAGCCATTGATGAGGGCAAAGCAGTCCATACAGCATACCTGGACTTGGCTAAGGCCTTCGACACAATACCCCACTCAGGCATCATAGATAAGCTTAAAAGTAAACCCTTATGTCACTAGATGGGTTGCAAACTGGCTAAAGGACAGAATCCATAAAGTTAAAATCGCTGGAGCAATGTCAGACTCAAAGCCAGTCACAAGTGGTGTCCCACAGGGATCTGTCCTGGGACCCCTCTTGTTCGGCATTTATTTCTCAGATGTTAAAGCAAACATGGGAGGGCTGTGGCTGACAAAGTTCGCAGAGGACTGCAAACTAGGCGCCATAGTCGATACACCAGCAGACACACACATCCTACAAAAAGGCCTCACAGAAACGGACAACTGGTGCCGGAGTCACGGCCTTAAACTAAATGCCAAAAAATGTATAGTCATCCCCTTTGGGAAAAACAAAGTACCCACAAATTATCACATAGACAGCAACCCACTGAGTACGGAAAAAGTAATCAGAGACCTAGGGACCCAAGTAGACAGCGACCTCCCATTTGACACCCACGTTGCCAAAGTGGTTAGAAAAACATTCTACCTTGCACACCTCATCATGAAGGGATTCACATCCAGATCCAGGGATGTCATTGTACCCCTGTATTCCTCCCTCATCAGACCCATGATAGAGTACAATGCCCCATTTGGTATGTACCTCACCCGGCATTTGCAACAGCTGGAGAGACCAACAAAAGTACCTCACCAAGAGGATCAAGGGTCTCCAACATATGTCTTATTCTGCCAGACTAAAGAAACTTCAGCTCTATTCAGTAGCATACCGCCTGCTCAGAGGTGATCTCTGCCTGACGTACAAGGCCATGTCCAATCAGGATCTGATGGACATGCTCCACCTCAAAAATCCAAATCCATCAGGACCACGAGAGCTAAAGACTTAAACCTCGGAAAAAGTATGAATAGGACATGCTGGAGGGATAGATTCATAACCCAGAGGCTTCCCATGCTTTGGAACAAGATCCCAGTTCGTATTAGGCAGAGCCCCTCACTGACTCTCTTCAAGAGAAATCTTGATGAGTGGATGGGAGATCGTAAGTTTACCCCAGGGGTCACATCTGTGTCACTGCTAGACAGGGGCACAGTAAACTAATTCTATTATATAAGGGGACCTTCATTGTGTCACTACTAGACAGAGGCACAGTATTCTAAATTTATTCTGTACATTTTTTGTGCCATTTCATGGGGTGGCAAAAGCCACATCACTATGGCTAGGCTTACAAATGCCCCAGGGCAGATAGCCTAGTACTATACTATGAAACTATGAAACTATGGATGTCCAAATAGCTGCTTCACAAATTCCCAAAAGCTAATGTGTTTTTGAAGAATTCAACTGTAATGGCTACCCTAGTGGGGTATTCCCTGTCCTTGGACCCCAATGGCTTGCTGCTGGAAACATAACAGAAAGATACAAAGTTCGCAAACTATTTGGAAAGACGTTTAAAGAGTTACTAGCAATACGCAAGACACAGTTTTGCCACAACCAAGATGCTAGACACATGGATATGTAACATCTGAACATGGACATCTAAAAATGCTAAATCCTCTGTTTTGAGGGTCAAGGAAGGGTGAGCAGCTCAACAGCCTGAGCACAAAGTCAGATGTCGCTTCTACAATAAAGGATGGATTAGTCCTAAAGTTAGGGGGCTGGAGGGAGGGTAACCAGGACTGTGAATACACTCGAACATCTACATTTATGGTAAGTGTACACACAACTGTACTATGTTCTTCATGTTTCACTGTTGCCACTGAAGGCTCTTTGCACGTGAGGGCTTGCAGCTCTGACACCCTTCTAGGTGAGATTAATGCTACCGTGTTGGGAACTTACCATAAACATACATGTTCAAACAGATTTACAGTTGCAGTCCTTGCTTCTTGGGATATCTGCCCGCAGCTATTCTAACTGGCTGGCATAACTTCCCAAGATAAACCTCTCTCCCAAGGCTTTGGGTCGACACCCACCTACTGAGATGTAAAGACATGGGTGGTATAAGACAGATGAGTCAGCCAACTCCATCTTCAAAGTCTTCTTGTTCTGATAAAGACAGGTATGAAGACCTTTGCAACAAAGTTCTAGTAGACAAAGACAGGAGAGTCCCTTGTGCTAGTAGCTCACCCAACAGATCTTAGATCTCTCGCTCCAGTTACTGTGGCAAAGTAAAAGAGGGAGGAAGGCCAGGAACAGAAATGAAACAGAAGGTGTAAAAGGAAAAGGTGGAACACAAGACATCCCACGGCAACAAGAAAAATAAAAAATGAGGTGGTAAGGTGATGCTGACGGGGAACATGGAATGTAACAGTGACTATGTTAAGCTCCTTATACGGCAATGTACATCGTACTATTCACTGTTGTAATTCTTAATTCTGGGAAGGATTCCCAAAGCAAGAAAGTGGAGGGTGGATGGCAGGATAACAGTACAGCTGTGTACACTTACCATCAATGTAGATGTTAGAGTGTATTCACTGTTGCAGTCATTACATTTGGGTTATCTGCTTCCAGGTAGCCCTCAGTCGGCCTGATTAACAAAGTCTTGGGTCCTGCATCGGTTGCTGTCCCTTCTTCCATGACGTCAAGTCGTCAGGGATATAAAACATGCAGCCGATGCCATTACATCAGTTTTTCTTGCCCCAGATATCAGGTGCCCCCGTAATGGGAAGCAATTAAATATAAAAGCACAAAGATATACCTCCAACAAAAAAGCAAATACACCAAAAAGGCTTTTAAGCATAGTAAAGGAAAGTACAGGTATAGCCAAAAGAAGTTGGGGGGCTGGAGGGAGGGTAACCAGGACTGTGAATACACTCGAACATCTAAATTTATGGTAAGTGTACACAACTGTACTATGTTCTCCATGTTTCACTGTTGCAGTCATTACATTTGGGTAGATTCCCAAAGCTATGGTTGGGAGGAGGAATTTAGATAGCATTAGGGCCAGCTATAAGGCCCTGCAAGACTGCAGTGGCAAAGCCAGCTCTGGATTTAGAGAAAATTGGCAAATGATAACGCTTGGTGAAAGTATGTACAGAACTCCAGGTAGCAGCTTCTAGGATGTCCCTGGGTAGGGATGCCTCTGAGAAAGGCTGTAGAGGTAGATGCCGCCCTGGTGGAGTGAGGTCTGATCCCCTGGAGGATAGGTTTTCCATGGTGCTTATAGCAGAAATGAATGCAATGGCTTATCCATTTAGAAATGGGTTGGTCTGAAATAGCCTTCCCATCTGCCCCTGCAGCAAATGCCACCAGCAGTTGTTCAGATTTTCTTTGAGGTTTAGTCCTGTCCAAGTAGAATCTAAGTTGTCTGTGCACATCTAAGGAATGCAGTATCCGTTCCCCTTTATTCTGTGGATTGGGAAAGAAGGTTGGCGAATGAATGGACTGATTAAGAGCCACACTGGATACCACTTTGGGCATGAAGGATGGATTGGTTCTGAAGGACACACTGTCCGCATGAAAAATGCTGAATGGCTCCACTGCCATAAGGGCCTGTAATTCAGATACCCTTCTAGCTGAAGTGATTGCTAAAAGTAAAGCTGTTTTCCAAGAAATAAATTTTAAGTCTGCAGTAGCAGCAGGCTCGAAAGGAGGTAGAGTGAGTTTCTCCAAGACAAAGTTAAGGTCCCAGGTTGGGGTTGGAGCTCTCCTGGGTGATCTCAAATTTTTGGACCCTCTGAGGAACTGTTTGAGCAGTGGATGAGATAAGAGGGGAGGTTCTGTGTTATAAAGAGCTGAAATGGCTGAGGTGTGGATTTTAATGGAGGAAAAAGGCAGGCCCTTGTGAAGCATCTCAGTTAAGTATTGTAAAATCTGAGGTAAATTGGGTGCTGCTGTGCTCATCCCTTGAGATTGGCTCCAGGCACAGAATCTTTTCCATTTTTCAGCATAAGATTTTCTAGTACTAGGCCTTCTTGCCTCTAAAATGATATCCATCACAGGTTTGCTGAGGGATGTAAAGGGGAGATTAAGTAATTAGCTAGGCTGCAAGGTTCAGTGTTAGAAGCTGAGGGTGCAGAATCTGGTTCTCCTGTGGAGACAGCAGGGAAAGAGTCTGAGGCAGGTCCCATGTGAGGAAGGGGTCCCAGTGTTGGCGCGGCCAGTCTGGAGCAATCAAAATCATCCTTGGTTTGTCCTGTTTGATTTTTAGTAGTACTTTGGAGAGCAGAGGCAGAGGGGGGAGGCATAGACTGATTTTTTCCAGCTGAAGGACAGAGCATCCATTTTCCAGGCTTGTTTGTGGGGATTCCTTGTGCAACATTTGTCCAGCTTGTAGGTGCACTTGGTAGCTCAAAGCTGTGCTCCACAATGCCATGGCTAGTCTGCAGAGGGGGTAAGAATGTGTACCCCCTTGCGTGTTTATGTAATACATAACAGTGGTGTTGTCCGTCGTTACCATTAGTTGTCCTGGAAGAATGTGGTCCTTGAAGGCTGTCAGAGCATTCTGTACAGCTAACATTTCTTTTTGATTGATATGCAGGTGCATTTGACTTGGGTTCCATTTGCCCTGAATGCACTTCCCTGCTAGGTGAGCCCCCCATGCATAGTCTGATGCGTCTGTTGTTAGGGTTTGGGCAGCAGGGGTTGGTGTGAAAGGTATTCCCTTGTTTTGGTGGCAGGCCTCTGCCCACCAAATGAACTCTAGGTGTAGGCAAGGTATGATAGGAATCATTGTTTCTAGGTCTTGAGAATGTTGACACCATTGGCTTTTTAGATACCACTGTAGGTTATTCATATGCAGTCTTGCATATTGAATTAGAAGACTGCAGAAGGTCATGAACCCCAAGGCTTGCAGTATTTGTCCTGCAGACAGCAGGGTTTTTGTGGCCACTTGTTTGAAGTAGGTTGTCAAATTAATTTGTTTCTCTGGCGTGAGGTAAGCCATCTGGGAAGTTGTATTCAAGCTTGCTCCCAGGAATATAATTTGTTGACAGGGTACCAGGTGTGATTTCTTTTCGCTTATGGTGTACCCCAGACAAGTTAGAACCCTTTCTACAATGGCCAGATGATTCAAAAGTATGTCCTGGCTTTCTGCCTGAATTAGACAATCATCCAGGTATGGGTATATTTGAATATTTCTTTGCCTGCAAAATGCAATAACTGGAGCTAGGCACTTTGTGAATACCCTGGGCACAGTAGATAAGCCAAATGGCAGTGCAGAGAACTGACTGTGTGTGTAGCCTGCTCTGAAGCGTAAGTATCTTCTGCAAGATTCCCTGATTGGGATGTGCAGGTTATGCTTCTTTTAAATCTAGTGTTGCCAACCAGGCATCTTTGCCTAGCACAGGAAGTAATTGGTGAAGAGTAAGCATCTTGAATTTTGGAATCTCCAAAAAGGTGTTTAGAGTAGACAGGTCCAGGATAGGAAGCCATGAATTGTCTTTTCTGGGTACCAGGAAAAGTCTTGAGTAGAAACCTTGTCTCTTTTCCTCTTCTGGTACCAGTTGAATAGCCCCCATGCTTAAGAGAGAAAGTAATTGTTTTTGGGAATATGCCCACTTATTTGGGGGTAGGTCCGGCCACCCACTTGGTGTTGGCAACATGTAGAAGTGAAATCTATATCCCTGGGACACTACATTTAAAACCCATTTGTCCTGGGTAATGAGTTCCCAATTCTTCGCACGAAGAGCAATCTTTCCCCCCAAAGGGGCAATCAGTTGATAAGTGCTTGGAAATTTTAAAAGGAAGACACTGAGACAATTTACCATAGGGGGGAGTCTTATTATTCCCAGATTTGGAAGTGGAGACTCCCCACTGCTTATTTCTGTGTCCCCTTGGGACTGACACCTGGGTTTTTTGCTGTGTCTGGGGTTGGCTTGAGAAGACCTCGAAGGGGCTGGAAAGGACCAATTCTTAGAGGGCCAGTGCCTACTAAATCTAGGAGGCTGAACTTGTAAAAAATATTTAACAGTTTGCATAGAATTAAGCTTTACCTTCCATCTTTTTAATAACTTCCTCAGCCTTGTTGCCAAACAGGCAGTCTTGATTTAAAGGAGCATCCAACAATTTAGCTTTAACATGATCAGGCAAAGATTGCTCCTTAAGCTAAGCATGCCTTCTGAGCACAGACCCAGTAAAAGCAGCCCTGCAGGAGGCCTCTAATGAATCAAACCCACATTGCAAAGTACGTTTTCCAACTTGTTCAGCAGAATGCATTAAATCCTGTAATTCTTTATTTTCCACACAGTCAGGAATCAACATCATTTTCTGTTTAAGCAGTCCAATAACATGTTGCTGATACTTTAACATATGAAACTGGCAGTTTAAAGCCCTAATGGCCAAGGTTGCAGAAGTGTAAACCTTCTTACCCCATCTATCCAGCGCCCTGGAGTCTCTATCAGAAGGGGTAGGATTTTTAGCAGTAGAAGCCTTAATGCCCTTGGTCCCCTGAGAAATAGTCTCTGGATCTGCAATAGGATTTTTAAAAAGGAACCTGTGGGGCTCAGGGACCCTGTAATATCTGTCAGGTTTTCTGGGAGCAGGAGGCAGGGAATCAAACTAGATTCCGAAAAAGCATCAACAACAATGTCTAGTACAGGAGGAATAGCTAAAGGCCTATGCTGAGGTAGGAGAAGGAAATCCCTAAGCCTCTTTTTTGAATTTGAAAAATCCTGGCTTTCCAGTGGAAATGCTCCCTTAGAGTATGTAAGGTTTCCCCAAAAGAAAAATCCTCAGGAGGGGAAGCAGAGGGAATGGAGTCCTATGCATCAGAATCTTCATAAGTAGATAAGGGCAAATCCAGAACATCAGAAGAGTCAGAAAAAACAGAATCCTGATCAGAAGATTCATAATCAGCTTCAGTCATAGGCCTCTTAGAAGGGGGGGGGGGTTGGCTACCCCTGATTAGAGTTATTAGATCTTCAGCCATTCTTATTTATTTTTTAGGCCTAGAGGCCTGAGCATGTGGCCTGGGCGTTGTTTTTGTAGACATGAATCGAGATTTAGGCCTAAGTAAAGAAGGAGGCATCGGTTTAATATGCAAGTCCGTAGGCCTGAATACACCCTCAGAAGCTGGTGTCTGCACAGCGGCTCCGGACCCATCCAAGGTAGAGACATCCACGGGTTCAATAGTTGAAGCATCTTGCCGCATACTGGACCTCCGAATGGGTCTCAGTAGAGGCCTGCGAATCAGAAGTAGCGGGTATCAGGGGCTGCAAAAGCGCCTCACTGAATACCGGCGAACTGGCGACTGACTGGTTTAGGAGAAGCGTCGTCGGCAGTTTTGGACCTCGGCGGCCTGTCTGTCTTTATCTTTGCATTTTTTCTGAATCCCGGCTAACTGACAACATTTCCGGATAATTAAACTGAGAACAGAAATATTTAGAGGCGAAAATATGCCGACAATGGATAGTGTGCTGATTAAATAAAGCACAAAACCGACAGCAAGGTACGTTGTGGTCAGGGCCTAGGTAAGGAATACAGTACGAATGAAAATCTTTATGAGGTATTTGCTTTCCACAAGTAATGCAATTAACTTTTACTGACATCGGTAAGAAGCAAGAAAAAGTTTCCCCAACGGGGTACTTAGCTTTAGTTGAAGACTTCGGTTCTGAAACTCGAAAACGAAAATTTCAGGAGTCGGCCAACCGGCACTTGCGAACTGCTTCTGCTTCGGGCACCGCACAGCAAGAAAGACTGATGTAATGGTGCTGGCTGCATGTTTTATACCCCTGACGACCTGACCTCATGGAAGAAGGGACAGCAACCGACGCGGGACCCAAGACATTGTTAATCAGGCAGACTGAGGGCTACCTGCAAGCAGATAACCCAAATGTAATGACTGCAACAGTGAAACACAAAGAACATCTTGTTAGGACAGTAAGCATTGAAGAACAGTGAGGCAAATCCAGCCCTGGCTCTTGAGGCAGCCACCAGATTGTAGTGCCTGGAGAATGTGTGTGCAGAGGACCATGTGGCAGCCTCAAGGATTGTTTATGTACCCACCCACCTTAACAAGAATGCTACAGCAGCTGCAGTAGCTCTGGTGGAATGGGCTTTTACCTGCTCAAGAACAGACTTACCATAAACAATGTAGCAAAAAATGCAATGTGCAGGCCCTTGGAAATTATTTCCCCCACACACCTTTATTGAATTATCACTTGTATCACTTGTGACGCACGGAAATTTACATTTCATATAAAAGTAATCAAACTATATGAACATAAACATTACACTTCACATACATTGCTACACATCGTATAACCTAAGCAATACTACATACATTATTCAATTCCTGCTTTTTTTTTTTTTTTTTTTTTAACAAGAAACATTCATTAAACCATCACTTACTACATAGGCAATCATACATTTATACAAATGAAAACAAACCACAGTGTCAGAATCCTAGTCACAAGCATTTTACATCACAAACCATACTGACACACTCGCAGTGGCAAACATTATACGATCCATCCATCCTCAACCCCTTTTCCCGTTTTATACATGGGGTCGGGGTGTCACTTCAGCAGTGACAATCATCTCAAGTCAAGGTTTACACCGCTGGGTGGCTAGCCCTGACATGTAGTTCATTCACGCCACTCACTCACACATGCACACACTCACCTACAGCCAATTTAGTGTGCCCAATTCACCTACTGCATCTCTTTGGAATGTGGGAGGAAACCAGAGCACCCGGAGGAAGCTCACGTGATTGCAGGAAGGACATGCAGACTCCGCACAGAAGGCACCCCAGCCAAGAATTGAACGGGAGAACCTATTGCTATGAGGCGGCAATGCTAACCACTGCACTACTGTGGCCACCCCATCACTTACAATCTACCCAATCTTTTTCGCTCAGAGATTACATAGCTCATTTATGTCCTGCTGACTTTTAGGCCTCACTCCTCCCTTGTATGTACTGTTGCCACAATTCCCATTTTTTTCTATGTAGTATGTATTCTGGGAGGCTGCCATAGTGGTTAAGGTGTTTACCTTACAGACACAAGGTGGGGGGTTTGATTCTCACATGGGGTAATTGGCTAGGCTTAAAATGGCCCACAAGGGCAGTTAATACTAATCTATTCTGACCAGAATGTTTGGGTTGGGAGGGTGGCCTAATGGTGAAGGTGTTTGCCTTACAAACACAAGGTACAGGGTTTGAGTCTCACAAGGGAAAACTGGCTAGGCTCAAAATGGCTCGCAAGGGCAGTTAGCTTAGTACTAACCTATGAACCTAGTTTGCTCCTACCCTTTTCTTCTTCTTCTTTCGGCTTTTCCCGGTTAGGGGTCGCCACAGTGGATCATCTGTCCGCTCATGATTGGCAGTAGAGTTTTATGGTGTCGAGTTGCCAGCCCGGCGCTCAACCTTCCACAGAAGGCATGCACTCACGCCTAGGGCCAATTTAGAGTGTCCAATCCCCCTACAGCATGTCTTTGGGATGCGGGAGGAAACCCACGCAACCACAGGGAAGGCATGCAGACTCCACACAGAAGGCACCCCAGCTGAGCATCGAACCGGAGAACCTCTTGCTGTGAGGCGACAACGCTAACCGCTGCACCACCGTGGCCACCCCACAGAACTCAATTCCAGTTGTTTTCTCTCTGTTGGTATATTCACTACATTCCAGTATAGTTGGTTTAGATTTTGATTTCCATTTTCTAGTAACTGCTTTTTTGACAGCCACCAGTATTAGATGCAGCAAGGCCTTACCATGTCTAGGCAATTCCGATTCTGTATCACAGCTCAGAAAAATCAACTCCCTCATCAGACCAATCTGCTCACCCAGCATTTCCAACAAAGCATCCAGCAGAGAATCCTTAAAGTCTGCCAACTCACCACACTCTCCGAAAATGTTACCAATTATCTCTCACTTCCCCTTCACACCTCCAACATTTACTGTCTAAGGAAAAATTCTCTGTAGTCTACTTGGGGTATAAAAATACCTATGCAAACATTTCCAGGCAAAAATCCTAAATCTTCTAGATTTTGTTAAATATTTGGGAGACATACATATATCCTCTCCATTGTTTCTTTATGAAGTGCTTATCCAAGCTCTCTTCCTAATCCTTCCTAGTCTCCTCTGACTGATCTTATCATGCATTTCATATGCTCTACTAATTATTCCATTTTTAATGTCAACTTCTGTTCTAGATTCTACTAAAAACTCTACCAGTGCTGGTCTTTCATTTAGGACCTCCTTATTTCCTTCTCTGTGCTTGTACTCCGATATCAATCCATGACAGGGAAGGCAACCTCTAACCTGCAGTCCAAATAAATTCTTGGCATCTTCCCATTCTATAATCTTTCTCTTTCTCTAGTTTATTTGCTTCCAATACCTTGGTTCCTTTGCCAGTTTTCTCCAATAAATTCTGGCCCCCTATTGTCTATTGTCTGTATCCCTAATTGCAGTCATCCCTTATCAGCAGAATCTCCTTTCTCCATTCCCATGTTGGTTTAGTTCTTAAAACACTTTCTGCTACTTTATGGATATAATATTCTGCATGATTATTATTTGCCTTAAAGTCCTGCATCCAAAATCCCAGTCTCCCCTTGTTTCTTGAGGTTCCCCCATGTTTCATCATCACTTTCCACTTTGAATTACAGTTTCTGCTTGTGGCATGTACAGGAGTTTTAACTGCGTAGCTCTGAAATACCCCTTCAAACTGGGTAATCCCAATCTGCCCTGTTCTACTGGAAGCATCAGCTTATCCCACTTGACTCTTGCCATCTTCCCGTCCCAGATAAAGTCCTTCAGCTCTTTTTTAATTGCTACCCACAACATCTCCTCTGGTTGATAAAATATGCCTGATCTGTGTATAAGACTAAATTGATTAAAAACATTTTAACTGCTTGTACTCACTATCCATATCCATATAACAAAGCTTCCATTTTCTCAGTTTATGTACTATCTTTTGTTTAGTCTCTTCCACATATCCTTAGCTGCCACACTGGAATAATTTTGAATCCACACTCCTAACATTTCATTTTATTGTGTCCCCATAAATATGGGTACTCCTGAACCAGTTCATGTGTGGGTACATAATTTACCACTACTGCCTTTGTTTCAGCTTCATTAATTTTGTACCCCAAAAAGATCTGAAACTGTCTCAAAATGTTCTACAACACTGTAATGTCTTTTCCTGACTTTGACAGGTACAAAATAATACCATCTGCAAATAAAGCCAGCTTTCTTGGCTACCATAGCAATTATATCCTTGAATTTCTGAGTCCCTTATTTTCTTTAACAATGGTTACAAATATAATGCAAATAATAAAGGGGAAAAAGGACACCCCTGCCTGGTTCCTCTGCTTAAACAGAAATTATCAGAGAGGGCCCCACCCACTTTAAACTGCACCTCCTAATCAACGTTATATATTTTTTTTCAGGAAATGCAAATGCTTCCATTCCCTTCTCATAAAATCCCAGCTTACTCTGTCAAATGTTTTCTCTGCATCAAGAGCCACCAGAAACAATGGTATTTTCTTACATTCTGCTTTCCTCTGGTTCATCAATGTTCTGTTAACGCTGCCACATGTTTGTCTTCCCTCCACAAAACCACAATGATCCACATCTATCAGTTTTTGGCATTCCTTTTACCATTCTTTTAACCATTATAGACATGAACACTTCATAATCATAGTTTAGTACTGAAAAGGACCTGTATGAAGCTGGATCTGATGGATTCTTACCCATTTTAGGTATTACAGCTACCACTGCTTTCCTCCAGGACAGTGGTACTTCTCCTCCTCCTAATACATTGTTAAACAAAACCTTCAAGATCTTTATCATTTTTCCCTTCCTAGTTTCTAAACTTCCACAGGAACACCATCTATTCCTGGGGACTTTCCTGTAGATTGGTTATACATCACAATTTTTATCTCATCTCCTCCTATCATGTTAGTAAATGAGACTCAAATACCTCTAACCTTGGCATATTTAATTCTTCCACAAACATTTCCATTTGTATCTTTCCTCGATTTTCATATTTCTTTGCTTTATACTCTCAGAATTTTCAAAATATTTCTAATACACAATACATCTATAGGATCTCTTGTTACCTTCTTTGTTATAGGCTCCCTAAGTTTGGCCTGAGTCATTGTACTAAAAGTTTTTGTGCTCTAGTATTATCAAAATAACAGCTATTTAACAGCAATCTCTCTAAGCTTGGGCATATTATAGAGGTAATCCCTTATTTTCTGCCTAACACTCTGCAGTTGATCCTCTTGTTCTGTGAGAACCCCCCTATTCTGCAATACTTTCACATTTGTTAGTTCCTCTAAATAATTCTTACTACTTAACCATAGCTCCCTTTCTTTTATTTCCACCCTGTTTTTAAACACTCCATTAATTTTATCCCACTCCCTAGGTATATTTTCAGAAAAAATTTCTATCCTCTCTAAGAGCTCCTGAATAATCTCCTCTACCCATTCCTTAAATTCCTCTCTTTTCAACAGATAAGTGGGAAAGTGCCAGTGTCTCATTTTTATTTCATTACCCTGTCTGTTTTTATTATTTTATTTTATAGCTATTGGCGCATTATCTGAAATAGTTATTGGGTGGGTATCAAGACCTTCAATTAAATGCAAATGTTTCTGCAAAATGTAAATTGCCTAGCCCAGTTTTTATATTCTGGGGAATAATATGCAAATTCACTCCAAACTCCTATTACTGAATTTACATCTTCCATGCCAAATATTTTCATAAATTTCTTAAAAAATCTACTCTCCTCTGTTATATTTTCCCTTCTGGGCCACCGCAGATGCATCTTCATGCTGCAAATCAAGTTCCAGTCCCCACCTATAAGTAACACTCTTTGCTGAAAACTGATTATTTTTCCCAGAATTTTCTTAAGCTCCATTACAGCAGTTTTAGGTGGAATGTAAATACACGCTACTGTAATCCTCCTCCCTTGCCAGTGGCCCCATAGCACTACAAATCTGCCATTATCATCTTTTTTATCTTCTTCTATCACTATTGGAGCTCATCTTGCAATTAAAATAAGTACTCCTCTTTTCTACTGTCCCATGTATTCCATTGAATGACCATCCTGAAAACCTTTCTTTATCAAATTCACATGTTCAGTTCTTTCTAAGTGCGTCTCCTGTAACATAGCTATTTGCACTCTACATTTGTAACAGCTCACCACTCTTTCTTGTTTGTATTTATCTGTGAGGCAATTTACATTGAAAGACATTAAAGAAAGCATCATTGTATTAAAAAGTTATTATTCCCACCTTTTACGTACAAGACCTTTTTTGTTAAATGTCTAGTTCCAGCTTTTGTTACATGCATACACTGTTTGGCAGGTTGAACTTTTATACAGTTGTTTCTTGTCGTATACATTTGAGCCCATGTCACGTCTTATAAAGGTTTTTGTTTTACCGAAAGCCCTCAAAAAAAAAAAAACGCACCCCAATACCACCTAAAACCTATTAACTTAATACTAATACACAAAACTATGTACACCTTCAAATACTGAAGTTTTACCCCCTAATAGGAACAAAAGTTCCAAACTGACACCCATACTCACAGAACTGAGTTAACCTAAAAGAAAGGTCCATCCATGCTAAAATGCATGCTGCAGCCTGTGCTTCTACTAAGTGCTGATTGATTTTGTCTTATTTTTATAGCTATCCAAACTGGAAGACCCCTGAATGTTTTCAGAGAACATTAACTAACCTTGGAAAGCCTCTGAATGCTTTCAGAGAACATTATCTACTTTGGGAAAACTCCTGAACATTTTCAGAGAACATGAACTCTTGGCCAATTTCTTTTTTTTTTTTTTTTTTTACCTCAGCCAATCACTCTCCACCAGATTGTAGCCACAGCCAGTTTCTCTTTATTAGATAGCTTCCATGGAGGCATGAGAACCAGGCACCCAGTTTCGCTTTATCAGATTGTTTCCATGTAAACATGAAGACCAGCTGCAGAACTGTTACTTGAGCTTACACATATCTGCTAGAAAAAACCCTCATAATATTCAATGTTCTTTTTCATTTACTTGCTTTCTCTTAAAACTTGTTAATAAATCAATATCAGGTCTTTAATCTAGTCATTTCCCCATGCATGAATCCAGGCCGTTTTTATATATTGCAGTGCTTACATTTCTTAAAACTGAAGCAGAGAGAGAGAAGTGAGAAAGGGAAAACAAGAACCTATTTACAATCCCAATTACACGTAAAAATAACTAAAAAAAATACTTATAGCATGTTTTTAAACCACATGCCAGAAAATTGGTACTATTTAAGAAAAAAAAATATTTACTTAGTTAACTTTCTCCCTTCCTCTTACGCTCCCCAAAGCACTTTCTGAACATTAATGACAGGAAATAAGGCATATGCTTTAGAGTCCCCCATAAGTCCAACAAACTCTGAAAAAGTCCAATATTTCCAGATTTTCTTGCTCTGTCATATTTCACAAATATAATTATTGCACTGTAATCCAATATTAAGTTACTGGTTTTATTACTGTTAATCTCTGAAATCCTGTTTCTGTTTCATTTCCAAAGTACTTGTTGTTCTAGTCAACTCTTGTGCTCCCTTCCTTTTCGCCAATTTTTTTGTTGAAAATTTTGAAAAGGTTTCACAGGTATAGTCCCTCTATGGTCTATTACCTGAAGAACAAGAAGCAGAATCTCTTGTTTCACAGTTTACGTTCGGTTGGACAAAAGTACAGTTTTGTACCTACCATAAATGTAGATGTTCGAAGATCCACATTGCTGCAGTCCTGACATATGGGTAGTCCGCTGTCCTCGGTCGGTCCGAATACCAAAGTATAAGGCTGACGTCGGTCAAGGCGCTTAAAACTGACATCAGGACGTCAGGGTACAAAAGCGCATGACCGACGTCATATCCTCAGTCTTTTCTTGCCCCAGATGTCAGAAGGCCCTAAAAAGAAAGGCCAAAACCAAAAGACAGCAAAAAACCAACCAACCACCCCTGCACTAATCCTATTTACAACATTTACAATATTCACAACCCAAACCACACAACCGCCTCTAACTACAGAGGGGAAGGAGGGAGGGTAAATTGGACTGCAGCAATGTGGATCTTGAACATCTACATTTATGGTAGGTACAAAACTGTACTATGTTCTTCATCTCACATTGCTGCAGTCCTGACATATGGGTAGAATCCCAAAGCAGAGGTAAGGGAGGATGGCAAAACTATAAAGCATTAGGAGCTGCCAAAATGCCCTGTAAAATTGCAGTGGCAAAACCAGCCCTAGATTTAGAGTAAAGTGGAAGGTGGTAATGCTTAGAGAAAGTATGCACTGAACTCCAAGTAGCTGCCTCCAAAATATCTTTAGTTGCCACCCCTTAAAAAGCTGTAGAAGTGGCAGTAGCCCTAGTGGAATGAGGCCTAATCCCAGCTGGAATCTCCTTACCATGATGGGAATAACAGAAAGCAATACAAAACCCAATCCACTTAGAAATAGTTTGTTTTGAAACAGGCTTGCCCTGAGAACCCAAAGCAAATGAAACAAATAACTGCTGAGACTGCCTGAACCCTTTAGTTCTGCTCAAATAATATCGCAACTGCCTGTGTATATCCAAAGTGTGCAAAATCTTTTCCCTTTATTTTGGGGTTTGCATAAAAAGTAGGCAAATGAATAGTTTGGTTTAAAGCCACACTAGAAACCACTTTAGGCATAAAGGAAGGATTAGTACGTAAAGATACCCTATCCTTATGGAAAATTAAGAAAGGCTCAACCGCCATAAGGGCCTGTAATTCAGAAACCCTTCTCGCAGAGGTAATGGCCAACAAAAAAGCAGTCTTCCATGATAAATATTTCAACTCGGCAGTAGCTGCAGGCTCAAAAGGTTGTAGAGTGAGTTTCTCCAACACAAAATTGAGATCCCAAGCAGGAGTAGGAGCTCTACGTGGGGGTCTTATATTCTTTGCCCCTCTAAGGAATTGTTTAAACAAAGGATGAGAAAACAATGGTGGGTCACAGTCATAGTGAGCAGAAATTGCTGCAGCATGAACCTTAATAGAGGAGAAGGACAAACCTTTGTCCAGTAACTCAGTAAGATATTGAAGAGCCACACTTAAATTAGGCTTAGAAACATCAAATTCCTTTGCTGTACTCCAAAATAAAAATCTCCTCCATTTATCTGCACACTTTCCTTGTACTAGGCCTTCTGGCCTCCAAAATAACATTCAAAACTTGCTGTGGCAGCTGAGACCCTCCAGGGTTTAAAACAGAATATGCCAGGCTGTTAGATGTAGAGAGTGAAGTTTGACATTGAGTAAATGACTGTTCTCCTGAGACAGCAGGTGTGGAATCAAGGCAAAGGCCATGGAGGCTCCCGTACCAGACTTCTCAGTAATGGGTACCAGTGCTGTCGAGGCCAATCTGGAGCTATTAAAATCATCTTTGGCTTGTCCTGTCTGACCTTCAGGAGTACCTTTGGGAGGAGAGGCAGAGGCGGAAAGGCATACACATGAAGATTGCTCCAATTGAATGAGAGAGCATCCACTTTCCAAGCTGTGGGATGAAACCTTTTTGTGCAAAACTTTGGCAGCTGGTAGTTTAGTGGAGAAGCGAACAGATCTATGTCTGGAGTCCCCCACAACACTGTCAATTTCTGAAACACATGAGGATCCAATTTCCACTCGTGGGGATCCATAATTTGTCTGCTCAACACATCTGCTAAGGAGTTCTGTGCTCCCGGCAGAAACCTTGCCTGAAGATTTAGCTGTAAACTGAGAGCAGTCTCCCACAAAATCATTGCTTGTCTGCATAGAGGATAAGAATGTGTTCCCCCTTGCTTGTTGATGTACCACATGACAGTTGTGTTGTCTGTTAGAACCAACACCTGCCCTGGAAGAAGTAAATCCTTGAAAGCTATTAATGCAAATTGGACTGCTAACATCTCCTTCAAGTTGATATGTAGATGTTGAAGTCTGGCAGGCCACGTGTCTTGTACCCACTTTCCATTTAGATGAGCTCCCCAAGCTTTGTCTGAGGCATCTGTCGTTAGAATCTGACTCGCCTCTGGCCGGGTCACAGAGAGTCCCTTGTTTAGGTGACATTCCTGAGCCCACCACAAAAATTCCTTTTGAATGCAAGGTATTATCTGAATGACAGTGTCCATATCTTGGCAGTGCTGTGTCCATACATTTTGAGATACCATTGTAGCTTCCTCATATGCAGTTTGGCATTGGGAAGCACCAGAATACAAGACGCCATGAACCCCAAGGCTTGAAGGACTGTCCTTGCAGTCAGCCTGGACTGATGAGACAATTGATGGAAGTAAAGAGAAAGATTCTTTTGTTTGTCCGGGGTCAAAAGGCCATCTGGGATGCTGTATTCAGTCTCACACCCGAGAGCACATGTCCTGAGCTGGCACTACACTGGACTTTATTTCGCTCACAGAATACCCCAGGCATCTTAGCACTGCTATCACATACTGTAAATGATGAAGAAGTTCGTCCTTTCCTTGGGCCAGAATCAGGCAATCATCCAAATAAGGATAGATCTGTATTCCTCTTAGCCTGAAGAAAGCTATCACTGGAGCCAGAACCTTCGTGAACACTCTGGGCGCAGTAGATAAGCCAAAGGGCAATGCAGAGAACTGATAATGAGAAGTCCCAGCCCGAAAACGCAGATACTTTCTGCAACTGAGCCTGATAGGAACATGAAGGTAAGCCTCCTTGAGATCCAGAGTCACCATCCAGTAATCTTTGCCCAGCAGAGGTAAAAGCTGTTGTAACGTCAACATTTTGAACTTGGGAATGTCCAGATATGTGTTGAGGATAGATAAATCCAAGATTGGTCTCCACGTGTTCCCTTTCTTTGGTACTAGGAACAGGCGAGAATAAAATTCTAGGCCCACTTCTGGCAGAGGGACCGGTTGTATGGCCCCTATTTGAAGTAGCAGAGAAATTTGTTTGTGAGCCTCTAGTCTTTGCTGAGGAGGAACGTCCGGCATGCCTTTGAAATGAGGCAAGGTATGGAAATAAAACTTGTAACCTCGGTGTATGATATCCAATACCCATTTGTCTTGGGTAATCAAATTCCAATTTTCCTTGAAGAGTGCCAACCTTCCTCCCAAAGGAGCTGCCAGGCAAGAAGGATCTGGCAGCTGAAAAGGTAGGTCATTGGGCCTGTTTACGAAAGGACTGGCCCCTGCCCTCACCCGAAGATTGTGCAGGTGAACTCCCTGTTCTAGGTCTGAAAGAACTCTGAGCTCTGCCCCTACCACACCTAGATCTAACCCTAGACTGAGAAACATAAGAAGGATACGCCCACCCCTTAGCAGGCCAATTCCTACTAAACTTTGGAGGCTGTACTTGCAAAATATCTTTAACAGCCTGCATGGACTTAGCCTTGTCTTCCATTTTCTTCAAGACTGACTCCACAGGTGAACCAAACAACACATCAGACTGTAAAGGAGCATCCAAAATCCTTGTCTTAACATGGTCAGATAAATTCTGATCCCTCAGCCATGCGTGCCTGCGAAGAACTGAACCAGTGGCAGCCACCCTAGACGAGGCCTGTACAGCATCAAAACCACATTGTAAAGAATGCTTACCCACCTGCTCTGAAACATGCACCAAATCTTGTAACTCTTTACACTCAATGCCTTCCGCCAGAGCATCCACCTTAGACTTCAATTGAGAAAGAAGATAGTTTTGATATTTCAACATATGAAACTGGCAATTCAAAGCCCTCATAGCTAGGGTAGAAGATGTATAGACTTTCTTTCCCCATCTATCCAAAGCTCTGGCCTCTATCTGGAGGAACCGGATTTTTTTACAACAGAGGCCTTGACACCCTTAGGTCCCTGACTAACAGTTTCTGGGTCCGCCCTAGGACTCTTATAAAGATATTTATGAGCCTCAGGCACCCTGTAATACCTATCCGGTTTAACAGGAGCAGGAGGCAGAGAATCAGGATTAAGTGAAGCCTCTGCAAACACATCTTCCACAACATCCAGAACAGGAGGTATAGCCAAGGGCCTATGCTGGGGCAAAAGCAAAAATTCCCTAAGCCTTTTCCTGGAATCAGAGAAGTCCTGACCTTCCCACTTAAAATGTTCCCTCATGGAATGAAGAGTCTCTGAAAATCCTCTGGAGGAGAAGCAGAAGGAGTCGAATCATCTGCATCAGAATCAGAATAAGGAGAGTACTCCTGCAAGTCTTCAGCCGAAGACTCAGAAACATCCGAAGCCTGCTCAAAACTCCCCAACTCTGGCTCCACCCTAGGCCTCTTATCAGGAGGGGGCAAAGAACCTCTAATCAGAGTAATCAAATCTTCTGCCATTTTAAGCATGTGCTTCTTGGGCACAGACCCTGCTGCACTAGGAGTGACACCAACAGAAGCTAAACCTGGCCTGCCTCTGGGAGAAGCCTTGGAAACAGAAGGAGAGGGCCTAACCACCCTAGGAAGGGAGGGGAGAACAGTAACTTGGGAAGCCCCTTCAGCCTGACCTGCCTCCTGAGAGGCCACATCCTGCAATATCAAAGTCTCCCCCTGGGACTCCAGAGAAGCCTCCGTCGGAACCACCGGTTCCACGGACGCCTCTAAAGAACCGACGTCCGGAACGGACGACTCTTCTTGCCTGGGTTTAACTGCTTTGTCTTTGCGCTTCTTGAAGAAGCGGCCGGAGAATCCGACGGCATATTATAATTGCACCGCTTCAAGACCAGCCTAGCACAATCTAACCTTCGCTTAATAGTGCGCTTATTGAACCTAGCACAAAAGCGACACCCAACAACGCCGTGCTCAGGCCCCAAATAAGGAATACACAAAGAATGATAATCCCTATGCGGTATCTGTTTCCCACAAGAAATACAGTTATTCACTTTTTCTGACATCCGGTAAAACACTGAGGCAAGAAAAAACCAAAATATTCCCCAACGGGGTACTTAGCCAACTTTGATTCGGTCTGAAACTCCGAACTCGAAAAATTTCAGAACGCCGAACGGCACTTGCAACGCTGCTTCTGCATCGGACCATGCGGCAAAAAAGACTGAGGATATGACGTCGGTCATGCGCTTTTGTACCCTGACGTCCTGATGTCAGTTTTAAGCGCCTTGACCGACGTCAGCCTTATACTTCGGTATTCAGGCCGACCGAGGACAGCGGACTACCCATATGTCAGGACTGCAGCAATGCGAGATGAAGAACATCTTTTGTATTTCCTCCTTAGCATAAACTTCACCAAAATATAATTTGTCCCTCCGGGGAAAAATACCTTGATGACAGCTGGATATAGCAGTTTGAATCTCACACCTGCATCTTGACATTCCCTGAAGAGTGGAATAAATGTGCTCCTCTTAAGTCTGGTGTACAATGAGTAATCATTCTCTACTAACAACTTGCGGTCTCTCACTTTTAGTATTTTGTCCTTCTGCCACACGTTTGTCAGAATCAACTCCTTCTGCTGGGTAGGAGTGCATCTTTACTATTAAAGGTCTAGGTTGCTTTCTTATAGCCTGGTTTGGAACACACACATGATGCACCCTTTCAACTAACAACTCCTGCTGTGGAATACCGGTCTAGTTGCTTATTTGTAATTTCCTAAAATTAATGCAGCCTGTTCCTTCCAGCTTCTCTGGTATAGCTGAAAATCCCAGGTTTTCCCTAAGTGCTCTACCCTCTAATTCTATTATTTTTGAAACTTCTATTCCTGACCAGTTTCATATTCAGCCAGCCTTTTCTTTCATTTCAACCTCTGATTTTTGCAGCTTTATCATCTCATCTGAATATCTGTTTAAAGCTTCTTCCGTTTTTTCCAGCCTTTTGTTCTTGGTGCTGATATACCCAATCATTGTTTTGTTTATTTTAACCATACCTGTATGCAGTTGTCTTCCTGTAGGTTACTGGAAGTCATGTTTGAAGGTTGCATTGCTTTTTGCTGAACAGCTGCAGAACATTTCCCAGTCAGTGTTGCTTCCTCACTTTTTGTAGCTAACTTTGTTCCACGTCTTCTGTATTTCTTTATTCCTGGCATCCAGGCAGTGCACTTAGTAGACAGTTACTAAAATTTACCAATGAACACAAGTCTACTGGCCTTCTCTGCTGAGTTTTTGTTTTCATATTGGGAGAGCTACAAATAAGCCGTTACTCAATGAGCAGCCATCTTGGAAGTTGCTCCTGGAAAACTGTTCACTAGTTTACCTTCCTTTTCCTTTGCCAAAGGATCAGAAATCTGGTACATCTTGCTGAGACTAAGTCCTTTGCAAACAGAGCCAACAGCTGTCTGTGCATGTCCAGGGAATGAAGGATTCTTTCTCCTTTGTCATGACAGAGGAGAACACTAGCAGATGAATACCTTGACTAAAGAGAAACTCTACGACCACTTTAGCCATAAAAGTAGTATCAGTATACAGAAATACCCTATCCTGGTGGAATACCAAAATTACTTCTCTACACATCAATGCATAGAGTTCTGAGATCGTTCTAGTAGAAGCGAAAGCCATCATGAACCATGGCTTCCATGATAAAAATGCAAGGAAGCAGACTCACCAGGCTCAAAAAGAGATGGGGTCAGCTTTTGTAAGGTATAGTGAAGATTCACGGAGGAGCGATCTATTTTCGGGAACAGTACAACTCAAGGATGCCCCAGTCCTCATCATACTTAGTAAAAGGGAAAACTAGTACTGCATCAGCCAAAAAAGAATTATAAGTAGCATTTCTGGCTTGTCTTTCATCATCTGCTCAGGTGAAGGGGAAGCCACCTGCTGACCAAGCCCTGGAATAGGTGTCCCTGTGCAAAACTTTAGTGGTAGTTTTTCTGGAGAGAGAGAGAGAGAGAGAGAGAGAGAGAGAGAGAGAGATCTTCTACTGGTGCATCCCACCTAAGAACCAGGTCCAAAAATATGTCAAACATCTATTTGTGAGGGCTTATTTCTGTCTGCTTGGGTGCTATGCCAGCATGTTGCCCTGAAAAGGGATACAGGATGCCCTGAGGATCATTTCTGCTTCCTAGCCCAGAAACCAAGCTTCCACGGGTAGCTTGCATACTGAATAAGAATTTGTCCTTCCCCTTGTTTCTTAGTGTACCACATTATAGTAGCAATGTTTGTAAAAAGCTGCAAAATTACAGGTTTACAAATATTTTGTAGGGCTTTAATAGCCACAATTACCGACAATTTCTTTCACAGTAATGTGCATTTCTTCTGCAACTTGTCTGAAGTCATCTGGGTCTTTAGAACTATTAAAAGAGTTCTGCAGGATGTGTCCGAGGAGTCCTTGGTTAGTGAGTAACTGGATGTCTGTCCCAAAATGGAATGAGACTTATAGGTTTAAGTTTACTTGTGTCCACCATGACAGACCCAATTTGAAGCAGAGTGCAAGTGAAAGGGAGCATTGCAGACAAGTACATAATGACACCATCTGTTTAACTACCACTGAAATTTCCTTATGTGCAGTCTGGCCAGGGGCACCACCAAGGTGGAAGAAGCCACACATCTCATACTACCTTGCTGTGATGTAGTGGAGCTGTACAATGGAGATGAAGTAATGGCAAAGAAAGATCATTTTCATCTACAGCAAATAGCCGTTCTGGCTCAATGTCTAGCCATGCTCCCAGAAACAAGGTCTGCTTCCTGGGCAACAGCTGAAAATCTAAAAAAGTCAGAGGTTTTGTAGAATGAAAGGGAAAACAGCAGCACTTCAGGAGTCTTCTCCAGAGTTGCTGCCTGTATTAGGAAATCATCTAGGTATGAACATATAGACAGACGAGAATCCCCTTAGTTCTTCAAAAATTAATTTCTGTAGCCAGGAATTCTGTAAACACCCTGGGTGTGGTAAATAAACCAATGTTCAAGGAGAAGAATTGCAAGTGGAATCCAATTGATTACCATGAAGCCTAGAGTGTGAGAAGTAGGAAAGCTTGCAGAGTCAGCATTCTGAACTTTGGAACTTTCTGAAACGCCAACACTGTCTTTTTAAGTGAGAAACAGTCTTGAGTAAAATTATTTGCCCTGTTCTGACTGTGGTACTCTATGATCCTTGCCACAAAAGGTCTTCTAAAAATGGGGGTACAAAATATTTTGCCCTCTGGGCACTAATTCCTCAGAACTTTGGCTTTTTTAAGAAATGTAGTCTGCAAGTTTGGGTTAAGACTTTTGGGGCCCAGGAGTATTTTGAGACTCTCCCCTCTTACATAAAAAAGGCCTAGGAAGCCTTAATCTCCTGACTAATAGGGTTTGGAGAAGGCAGGAAGGGGGATTTAGAGGAATACTGGGGTTAGATTTTGGGGAGCAGGTGACCTTTGGAAAGTAGTAGCTCTACCTTCTACAGGTCTTGGCCCTGAGGGATTCCATGCTTTCCTTTTTGATCTTGTCATTTTTTTCTTGTAGTGGCCTTTCTTCCCCTTTTACTGTATTTCTTTATGCTGCTTCTGTGGAAATGATGAATTTCTTGTGCAATAATTTCTGCCACAGATAAGGAAATGGGGATTAACTGTGTGGAACAGCTGCATCACTGCATGCAGGATCTTGCCTTCTCGTCGAACCTTTTAAACACCTGCTCTGCAGGGAACCAAAAAACAACTTCTTCTCAAGTGCAGCACTAAACAGTTGAGCTTTAACATGGTCTAGTAGTGGCAGTGTGTGTCTGGGGTTAGTCTACAGCAAAACAAGTCTCCTTATTACTGACCCTGAAACAGCTGGTTCATGACTCACAGCTGCAATTGATGGAGTGCTTTGCTACTTGGGGGGAAGACAAGCTGCATGTGTTTAGTAATGCATCTCTTACGTTCATAGATGTTTACTAGGCTAACGACCGCAAGGGCCTTTTTAAGCCTAGCCATGCATCCCAAATCTCAGACAAGTTAGAATACCCTTGATGAGTGTAAGCAGGGGTTTGGAAGATGAACCATTTACAGGTTCTTTGTGTCCATTACAGACATACAGTAAATATAAAAAGTTTACACACCCCTGTTAAAATGCCAGGTTTTTGTGATATAAAAAAATGAGACTACAACAAATCATTTCAAAACTTTTCCCACCTTTAAAGTAACCTATAACCTGTACAATTCAATTGAAAAATAAACAAATATGTTAGGGGAAAAATATACAAAATAAAAAACAAACAATAAGCTGGTTGCATAAGTGTGCACACCCTTAAACTAATATGAAGCACCTTTTGATTCAATTACAGCATTCAGTCTTCTTCAGCATGGGAACTCTTGACTTGGCAATATTTGCCCACTCTTCCTTGCAAAAGTGCGCCAAATCTGTAAGACTGCAAGGGCATCTCTTGTGCACATCCCTCTTCAGATCACCCCACAGATTTTCTATTGGATATAGGTCTGGGCTCTGGATGGGCCATTCCAAAACTTTAATTTTCTTCTGGTGAAGCCATTCTTTTGATTTGGATGTACGCTTGGGGTCATTGTTGTGTTGAAAGGTGAAATTCCTCTTCATCTTTGTAGCAGACACCTGAAGATTTTGGGCCAAAAGTGACTGGTATTTGGAACTGTTCATAATTCCCTCCACCTTAACTAAAGCCCCAGTTCCAGCTGAAGAAAAGCAACCCCAAAGAGTGATACTGCCACCCCTATACTTCACCATGGGGACAGTGTTCTTTTGATGATGCGAAGTGTTGTTTTTGCGCCAAACGCACCTTTTGAAATTGTGGCCAAAAAGTTCAATCTTGGTCTCATCAGACCATTACACATTTTCCCACATGCTTTTGGGAGACTTGATGTATTGTTTTGCAAATTTTAGCTGGGCCTGGATATTTTTGTGTGTAAGAAAAGGCTTCCGTCTTGCAACCATACCCATAGCCCAGACATATGGAGAATACAGGAGATTGTCACATGTAGTACACAACCAGTACTTGCCAGAAATTCCTGCAGCTCCTTCAGTGTGATTGAGAGGGACCAACCTCTCTTATACTTGAGAGGCTCGAACTCTTATGGCAACTTCAGACAAATGCCTGCCATTTTCCAGGCCTTAATGAGATGTGCTCAATTTTATGTATACTTAAACTGAAGAATCTTTTAAGGTGATTAAACAAAATGAATTACAGTTTGCCACTATTTTTAAACCTTCATTTTGGTAACTTTTTCTATATACTGGGTTAGAAATTTGTTTGTAACATCGGTCTTAAAGTCAAAAGTAAAATAAGTGAACACAGTATAAAAAAATGACTACATATTTTTAAGGAAACCATTCTAATATGAAAATAAAAAGGAATTAATAGTCATGAATGAGTTAATTTTTTAAAAAAGGGGGGGAAGAGTAGAAATATTTTGACTGATGCACATTTTCAAAGAGCTGTGTATTTTATATGATTGTTTAGTACTGTGATTTTTATCTGAAGATGTCCCACCACTGAGTGAGACGAAAAACACTTCATTAAACAGTCCTTCGTTTTACCTTTACAAGTTGGGTGTGCATTTTGGCTCTACAGCAGTTTTTAAGAGTACTTTCACACAACCAGTACTTGCCAGAAATTCCTGCAGCTCCTTCACTGTTGCTGTAGGTCTCTTGGCAGCCTCCCTGACCAGTTTTCATCTTGTCATTTCATCAATTTTGGAGGGACGCCCAGTTCTTTGCAACATCACTGTTGTCCCATATTTTCTCCACTTTTTGATGACTGTGTTCTGTGGTATATCAAATGCTGCGGAAATTTTTTTGTACCCTTCTCCTGACTGATACCTTTCAACAATGAGATCCCTTTGATGCTTAGTAAGCTCTCTGCGGAACCATGGCTTTTGCTGTAGCAGGCAACTGACTTAAATGTCAGGAAAATCTTACTAGGACAGCTGAATTTTATTTGGGGTTAATCAGAGTCTCTTTAATTGATAGCAGGTGTGTACCCAAGAAGACTGAATGCTATAATTATATCAAAAGATGCTTCAACAAAAGTACGAGTTTAAGGGTGTACACACTTATGCAACCAGCGTATTGTACGTTTTTTATTTACTTATTTTTTTCCCCTAACGGACTTGTTTTTCAATTGAATTGTACAGGTAAACAGGTCACATTAAAGGTGGGAAAAGTTTTGAAATTTATTGTGGTCTCATTTTTTATATCACAAAAAACTGCAATTTTAACAGGGATGTGTAAACTTTTTATATTTACTGTATGTCTCTAATAGACACAGGGAATATGTAAATCGTTCATCTTCCAGGCCCCTGCTTGTAAATATTTCATCTCCCAAGCCCCTTCTTACACTTGTCAAGGGTAGCAGAACTTGTCAGAGATTTGGGATGCATGGCTAGGCTTAAAAAGGCCCTTGTGGTCGTTAGCCTAGTAAACACCTATGAACAGGAGTATGTTGCATAAGAGAGCCTGTGGTAGGCTGTGTATATATTGTGCTCAAATAGAAACACAAAATATGTTTTTTAGGATGTAAAAGGATAAAGAAAGTCTGGGATTAGGTATGTAAGGACGTTTTCTTATAAGCATAAAAAACAGAGGCTGTGAGCATGAACATGACTTTCTATGGATATTACGGGAAATAATATATTGGTATAAAGGAAAGAATTGATTAAATAATGTTTTGGGTAATAAGGGAAATACAGAATGAAAGATTAAGAGAAGCTGTGTTTAATAAATGACAAGACTCTTGCAGACAATCTGGAAAGCATAATCTTTTGGTTGTAGGGAAAAAAAAAAGAGGAGGGGTAACAATTAAACTAAAGCAGATAGGACCTCAGTTTAACATTTTATCCAAAAGATGACACACTAAGGAGTGCAGCATCCCATTTATGCTGCACTGCAGTGTCAGCAATCCATCTACTTGGTGTGGGAACAGAACCCACAACCTTCTGCACCAAAAGCAAGTATGCTGTTACTCCACTGACACTGCAGTAGTGTGTGCGTGTGTGTAAAATGATTAAAGATGGGAAGTTTTAGGCTTACAAATTATGTTATTCAAGTCTTAATGGATGAGAAATAGTGCAGATGTTTGAAATATAAATGAAAATTATGTACTTACAATAATGACAGATCCATGTTGTCCTTTTTTCGTCTGGTTGAGCTGTGGGTTATCAGATCCAACCTCCGCATCGAATTTTAAGCTCTTCTGATCCAGGGCTCTGACTCCTCCCCTACCCATAATTCCCTGGTCTCCACCTTACTACCTCAGATTGAGTTGCCCCAATAAAATAATATTCTAAAGCACAACAATGAAGTTACTTGCTAGTGAAATAACTCCCATGCTGGCTCATTTCTAAATGATATGAAGAAAGATATGACATGGTTATACGACACTGGCAGTAATTACTGCCTGACAGGAAAAGCCAACAGCGACAGGTCCTTGGAGTCTTATATGTGACGATTTAGTAGGGGACAGGTGGGAGGGTTGTTGAACAAGATGAAAATCAGAGAACTTGGATCTACTGTTATGGTAAGTACTTAACTTTTGTATCCAATGTTGTCTACTTTCATCTGATTCAATTGTGGGACAGATGCCCAAGCATATAGTCTAGGGTTGTACCAAAGGAGGACATTACTGAGAATGGTGGAGCCAAAGGATGAGTGAAACAAACTGTTCTTCCAGATTATAATGTGACAATTATGTGAACTATTGACCAAGTAGCAAATGCACAGATATCATCAATAAGAGGTCTACTAGCAAAGGTTGTAGAAGTGGCCACCACCCTTGTGGAATGACCCTTAGGCTTAGATTGTAAGGCCAAATCCCTTTTATTGCACACAAATGTAATACAATCAGACAATCATCTATACAGAGTAAGCATTACATACAGGTGACTGCTTTGCCCAATTTCTGTTTGGAGAATGTGCCAAGCAGTTTGTTAGACTTTCTGAAATGTTTAGTTCTATGAAGATAAAACCTGATGGATGTCTAGCATACGAAGCATGTATTTGCCTTTATTGTAGAATTGTGGAAAAAGGAGTGGTAGATTTACTGCTTGATTCAAACTTGTTTCACATGCCACATTAAGGAAGGAAGCATGCATTAGTTCTTAGCAAAACCCTACCCTTATGAAAAAACAAATTGTAGGGCAGTGCTTGCATCTCTGATATGCACTTAGCTGAAGTAAGAGCTACCAGAAAAATTCTTTTCCAAGACAGGAATTATAAAAATCCACTGATGCTGCTGGTTTAAATGGAGATTGAGTCAACGCTTGCAACATGACAGTAATGTCCCAAGGAGGAACTGGATCTCTGACTGGGGAACGAAGCAAAGTTCCCTTTAAGGAAACTTTAGAAATCTTTACAGAGGCTACAAAGTTATTCTGACCTATATGAAAACTAGAAATGGCTGCTAACTGAACTGCGATAGTTAAGTAACAAGACTCGTTGATAAAAAGTTCTGATAAAAAAAAAAAAAAAAAACTCTAGAATGGAGGGATCAGAAGCTGAAAAGGGGTCTACACCTTTGGATGATGCCCAGATAGAAAACCTTTTCTATTTGCTATGGTACATTTTGACAGTGGCCTGTTTTTGAGATGATGACAAGATCTAAACTGATGGGGAAAGCCTGACATCTCTAGCTAAAGAAAGAACTGGAGGAAGCAAGTGGTTAATTACGTGGCTTTCTGGTTCGGGAGTGCTAGTCTAGACAGGTGAGTTAACAGATCTGGATACTCATCCAGTTTTCATGGAGGATGCACTAGAAGAGGCCACATGAATGGAAACCATGTCTGCCAGGGGCAATTAGATCACCTTAGCCTAGCACATTCTTGCTTTCTGTATAAACCTGTTTATTACAGGCAATGCGGGAAGAAAATAGAGAAGACCTGAGGGCCAATTATGGACCAGAGTATTCCTCGGTGACTGTACTGTACCAGCAGACAGATCAGGATGAAATAACTGCTGTACTTGTGGTTTACATGGGACTGATTGCAGCAAGGTTGGCCCCAGCGATTGAAGATCAAGTCTGTCACTGTTGGACTGAGGGACCACTCGTGAAGCATTACGACAGATCTGCTCAGACTGCCTGCTAGAACACTGGATGACCCTGTGATATGCACTGCTATTATAAAGTGATGTAAATACATTGCCCATTGTCAGACTCATAAGGGGTATGAATGGGCTCCTCCCAGTTTGCTGACATATAAGATTACTGACATTGTCTGTCCATTCCTGAATCACACCTCTAGGTAGACGGTTTTGAAAAGCCTACAGTGCAAGAAGGACTGGTCTTATCTCCAGAACACCGATGTGAAGATTGACCTTTATATCTGACCATTTGCCCTACACAGCCTTCCTTTCGACATGCATCTCCCACCCTAGAAGGGAAGCATCCACTGTTACTACTGCCACTGGAGGATTCATTCAGAATGGATGTCCAACTAGCACTGAAGGAGACATTATCCATCAAGATGTGCTGTCTGCAAATCTGAGCAAGTCTTAACTTGGCATGGGGTGGATAAACCCTTTGGGACCATTGTACTGCTAAAGATCACTGAAGAACCCTCATATAAAATCTGGCAAATGGGACCATAAGAATTTTGGATGCCATAAGGCCCAACAGGAGAAAGAACCGCCTTGCTGTTTCAGGGGTGGTCAATAACTTGAAGTGCAGTGAGACAAAGAACCCTGGACATTGGAAGATGGGCAATCTGTAAGGTTATGTCCAGATGGCATCCAATACATTCCATCTGTTGAGACAATGTAAGCTGTTTTTTGGACATGCTGACTGTGATGCCTAGATCCTGAATCAGTTGGAACAAAAGGTCTCAGTGGTGCGATAACAGACAGTTGGTTGCAGCTGTAAGAAGCCAAGGTTCAATATATGGGAAAACCTTGATCCTTAGAAGGTGCAGATGTGCTGCTACCACGGCCACATCTTTGTTGAACACCAGGAAGCTGCGGTGAGCCCAAAGGGCAGGGCTCTGAACTGATAGTGATTTCTTCATTTATGTCTGGGAGCCAATCTCCTCGAATGCATCTCTTCACATGATAGTATGTGTCCTTAAGATCTATTGCGCACATCCAATCATCCATCCTCAGTAGAGGCAAGTTGGACTGCAGAGTGACCATCAAGAATTTTGTCTGCTTGAAATAATGATTCAAATGTCTCATGTCCAGAATGGGTCTGAGGTCCCCTCTCTTCTTGGGTACTAAAAAGAACTGCAAGTAGACTCCAGATTCTATCTGGTCTAAAGGGTTGGTGAGATGACTCTCTTTCTAGCAGCTTGTAAACTTCTGCAGCTGCAAGTTCCCAATGACTGGGTGGAACATCTGGAACTTTCTTCCGTTTGATAGAGGGAAGGGAAAATGGTACAGAATAACCTCTGGAGATTATGTTTAGCACCCATAAATCTGTGGTTATGTTTTGTCTGGCTTGTAGGTACACAGATGAGCATCCAAGTGAATCCAGAGTGCAGCAGTCGGGGAACCCTTCACAGAAGCCGAAAGGGCACTGTTGGGAATAGCCCATGAAAATCCTGGCTCTATGGTCCGCCTCTTGGGTGACATCTGTTATTGTTACCACCTCCTCTGCCATGACGGGGTCTATCACCAGAAGCTTAGTGATAAGGACCCTGACTTCCTGAACTGCATCCTCTTCCTTGAGTAGGATCTCTAGGGTGTGGAGAAGTGGATGCCTACTGCAGAGAGTGTCTTACCATCATTTTGATTGCTGGTGTCACTTTTACTTTAGGTCTGAACAGAGTGAACCCATGAAAAAGGGAGCTGAAGGACATCCTGAAACTTGTCAGATAGGTGCATCCAGGCATGAAGGCAAATGGAGATGCCAGTGCTGCTGCTCTAGCTGCGCCATCAGCTGCATTTGAGAGTAGATGCATGGGCACACTGGAGGAAGCTTGGAGGGTGGTCAGTTGGGAGTCCACTGTCTTCTGGACATCCGTGATTTGGACCCTTCAAGTCTCTCTAAAATTTGGTGACATGAGCTAGATAATTCACAACCCTGAGAGCAAAGGTTGCTGAAGTGTACATCATTTGCCAAATTGGTCCATCACCCTAGGCTCCCTATTATCTTCGCAGCTGCTGCACCCACCATAATCTACCGGAAGACCCTTCCTCCAATGTTTCCTGTTTGTAGAGGCGGAGAAAATCCTATCTGGCATTTTAGGTACAGGCTCCATCACATCAAGGTCCTTCCATTACAGTTGCATCATCAAATCAATTAGTGGGTCAATGGTCGGAACCATCCAAAGAAGCCGAGCTGGATCCAAAGACTTCCAGGAACATGGACTCATCAGAGGAAGGACCAATTGTGGACCACCCCCATATCCATTTCATCAATTCCAGAATTTTGTCAAAGGTGATGCCTACAGAGGGGGATCTCGTGAGCCCTCACCTTCACTCAAAACAGTGTTTTCTGTGACAGACCCTGGAGAAGAGTCTACATACTTCCATTTGTACATCTACTTTCTATGAACTGTTTGAAGGGGAAATCAGACTGGGAATTTATAAAGCAGGTTGCTTGGGAAGTCTGTGAGACTGACTGCCCCTGTCTGAGAGAAGGGTGAAAAACAGAAGCTGACTCCAGTCTGGGTTTAGATGGCATCAATCTAGAAGAAAGCCCCTTTTCCCTTGGCCTCAAAAGGACCCCCGGAAGCCGCCAAGGAAACCACTGGCTCCATAGGTTCATCAGGCACTCAAGAAAACTTGGAAATGAAGGGCCTCGATCTCAAAGCTGAATTTGGTGCTGAGCTATCCAGCTATAAAGCACTGATAGGGGAGAAACAGCTATGCAAATTTCAGGTTTGAACCCTCAACGCCAAAAGTTTGGCTCCAAGACTCCTCTGGATCTGAGCAGGTCAGACCTGAAAGAGGAAAGGAAATCTGTCTCGTGTCAAAGTCACCCAAACTATCGGCTGCAGCAAAGGTGCTCTGAGCAGTTCGGGTGCAATGTCACTGGCACGGATAGGTGGATTGTTTCTTGACAAGAAAACTGAGGACAGCACAGAGAGCACTCAGAGCCGCTTTACCATCATTCTGTCAATGTCCTGTTTGGTTAGACTTCTCAAAGACCAGGATGACCATGCTACCAATGGTGGTTGGGAATATTTCTCTTCTTGCCGGATTGGAGAATGTAGTCTGGAGCTGACCCATTCTGGTGAAAACCAGGATAAAGCAGGAGACATTCGGTGCCAAGAGTCTAGGTAGTTTTGGATCCAATTCTGAACAGAGAGGGAATAGTACAGTTGTGTACCTACCATAAATGTAGATGTTAGAGTGTATTCACTGTTGCAGTCATTACAATTGGGTTATCCTGCTGACAGGTTACCCGCAGTCGGCCCGAGTTCCAAAGTCTAGGTCCGGCGTCTGTTGCTGTCACCTCCTCCCTGACGTCAGTGCGCCAGGGGTATAAAAGATGCAGCCAACGCCATTTTCTTCAGTCTTTCTTGCCGCGCGATGCCCGAAGCAAAAGCAGTTGGTAAGTGCCGGTCGGCCGACTCCTGAGATTTTCGAATTTGAGATCCGAAGTCTTCATTAAAGCTAAGTACCCCATTGGGGAAACTTTTTTCTTGCTCCAGGCTGATGTCAGAAAAAGTTAATAATTGTATTTGTTGTGGAAAGCAAATACCTCATAAGGATTTTCATTCTTACTGTATTCCTTGCCTAGGCCCTGACCATGACGTTGCTAGTTGTCGGTTTTGTGCTAGGTTTAACCAGCGCACTATTAAGCGTCGGTACGATTTTGCATTTCATTACTTTGGCAGAAGATTCAATTATATAATACTGTTGGAACAGCTGACCACCGGAGTTTATAAAAAGCGCAAAGAAAAAGAAAAGGACAAGCATCCGAGGTCCAAAACCGACCTAAACAGAAGGTGCAGAGAGATTGTGGGTCCCTGGGGAGGCAGGTTGTGCCCACACTCCGAGCACTTTTTGAAGCCCTGAACATCAAGCATGAGAAAAGGAGTGACAACACACAAAAATTGGCTGCATGTAACTAACTGTCTAAATCTGCTCTAAACAACTAAGAGGCACATTGATAATGATTTGAACAGTTTGAAACGATTTTCAACAATTTTACACAAGCTTAATAATAAAAATATTAACTACTTTTCTAACAAATCGAGCTCTTACCTGATACCAACTATAACAATCTTGGCAACCTATGCCTACCTAATCTAGAACAGAAAAACAAACAAAAAAAAAAAAACACAACTACATATCCACTACCTAACACTTCTAGCAAAACTAGAGAGGGCAAACCCTCAAACTACTGCAAAGGAAAGACGAAGATGGAACCCTAGAATGCACGACTGAACACTTCAGGCAGTAAATGAGATCTGAGGTACTAAGGTGGAGTACATGGGAATTATGGGCAAGGGAGGAGTCAGAGACCTGGAACTGAAGAGCTTCAAATTGAGTGCAGAAGTCAGATCTGACTACCCACATTTGAAATGGACAAAATAAGCAACACTGGGTCCTTTGTTAACATTACGGAAAATAAATGGATGCATTTCATGACAACAGTGTTATATACAAAAAAATGATGTAGGAAGTTATTTAAGAAAGACAGAATGCATCAATGCATCTTTTTAACAGATAGGTTTCAATACAGTAATGAAAATTAATAAGACTGCTCCTATTTAAAGTTTGGTGGCCTTAAGGTAACAAAAGATAACTGAAAATGTGAAAGGACAAATTAATAGTCAACTAGTTGAAGCAGTTTGGAGAACCGCTGCAATAATGTGCCTTAAATGTAATGCTTAAAATTGAATAAGTGGCAGAAAACTTGAGTTGGCTTTTATGCTGATGGTCTTTCAGATTAACTACTGTTCTCATAGACATATTCAACATCTCTCTGCATAAAGCCAAAGTACCCAAGTGCTTCAAGAATACAACCATTATACCACTGTCCAAGAAGTCTCAACCCTCAAGCCTGAATGACTACCGCCCAGTAGCTCATCTCCACTGCAATGAAGTACTTTGAGAGATTGGTCAAAGACTACTTCATGCAACACTGGACCCACTCCAACTTGCTTAGTGATCCAATCACGCTAGGGCAGATGCCATCTCACTGGCATTTCACTTATCCCTGGCACACCTGGAGAACAAATACTGCTATGTCCACATGTTATTTATTGACTTCAGCTTGGCCTTCAACACGGTCATCCCCCAACATCTGATTGAGAAACTGGTCCATCTGGGTGTTAGCACTCCTTTAAGCAACTGGATTTTGAACTTTATTGACAGACCACAAAAGATATGCGTAGGCAACAATACCCTGACGAGCATCACACTGAACACTGGAGTACCTCAAGGATGTGTTCCGAGTCTACTGCTGTTCACCATGCTGACACATGACTGCATCCCTAGGTACAACACAAACCACGTTATTAAGTTTGCGGATGATACTACAGTGGTGGGTCTCATCAGCAATGGTGATGAAAAAGCCTAGAGAGAGGAGGTGAACCATCTGATTTGTCTGGTGTGACAACAACCACCTGGCTCTCAATGTGAATAAAACAAAGGAGATAATAGTAGACTTCAGGAAGAGACTCAAGGCTCTTTTCTCCACTCACAATCAAAAGAGAAACGGTGGAAAGGGTGAAGAGCACCAAGTTCCTGGGGGTGCATATCGCTGAAGACTTGTCTTGGTCAATAAACACTAATCACACTGTTAAGAAGGCGCAACAACGTCTACACTTTCTAATGTTGAGGAGAGCAAAACTACCACCCTCAGTTTTCACAACCTTCTACAGGGGTACCATTGAAAGCATCCTGACTAGTTAACTCTTGGTGTGGTATGGAAACTGCACGGTTTCAGATTGCAAATCTCTCCAAAGGGTGGTGAAAGTGGCGGAGAGAATTATCAGGTCCACACTCCCATCTATCCAGGACATGCACTCTTCTCAGTGCCTCAGCAGAGCCATGAAAACAGTCAAAGACTGCACTCACCTTGCCCATGGTCTGTTCTCTTGTCTTCAGGCAGGAGTTACTGTAGCTTACGTTGCAAAACCACCAGATTTAATAAAGGCTTTTTTTCCACAAACCATCAGACTTCTGAACTCCAGTAATAACATACACCACCATGCTAGTCATGGAGGTCTGGAGTTACAACACTGAAGTAATTCAGACATATGCAATAACACTATGAAAGTACAATTTTATACCTTATGTGCAACATTAACGATGCCAAGTTAACATTCTGTGCAATATGCCAAGTTACCATTCCGTGCAATATGCCAAGTTAGCATTCTATGCAATTTGAAATCAGTCTGATTTTGATCTGTGCAAAATATTATCTGTGCAACATTTTGGGTACTGACGAAAACATGTAAGTGGAATAGTCTTGGTGCATGTCATTGTACTTGTTTCTGCACTGCATAAATGTCTCACTGTTGTTACTGTTGGATTAGCTTTAGTATATGTGTTACTGTTGTATTAAAATCAGTATATGTTGTATGCACATTGAATTCGAAGTAACGCAGTTTCGTTCAGTTGCACTGCTGTGCAGTCTGAATGACAATAAAGTTCACTTTTGCTTTGAGATTGCTGTTGCACATAAAGAAATAATACTTCATTAGCCAGTCAGGTTTCTGATGGGTAAAGGAGGTGAAAACAATCGAAAGACAAAAGGGTCATGATATGCTGGCAAAGTAAATATGACAATCTTCTGTGAATAACAGAAACATGGCTTGTGTGCTATATGTAAGATGCGCACTTGACATATTGCCTTGTTCAAAATATACTGACAGTATGGAAGCCATGAAACAGATGAATAGGTTTTAGGATGACGATGGAATACATCAATACATTTTAGGATCACAGGAACTAGGCAAGCTGTTACAGGGACCAAAAGATGTTGAGCCATATACACCTTAAGCAAACACATTTAAATGTTCCTGCCATCCTTTTCAAGGGCAATACATAGTAACTCTGGGGTAAATTTGTTTCTACTAATCCAATCATCAAGACTAGCCTTAAGGGTATCCAAATTAGTACTTTTGACATGTACTAGTAACTTATTCTACTGGCTGGAAATGCATCGAGTTAAAAACTATCCCTCCAGTAAATTATTTACTTCTCAGTATAGATTTAGATCCCTAGTATGGGTGTCTCTACAACCACTGGTTTTGAAAAGAAATAAGAGGTCAAATAGATCTGAATTTTCCATGGACTGAAAAACAAGACACAGATTATCTCAGAGCAGTCAGTAGGTTACCACTTGTAAAGACCGCTGTATTAATATTTTCAGTTAGTTGAAGAATTTAAGGCCTTTTACTTTCTTGGTCAGAAATCTTTGGGGTCTTTCTATATGAACAATATCCTTGGATTTCTACATATCAAATGTGGCACTGGATTTGATGGGTCTGATAAAAGAATATTACAGCAGCAGGATGATTTCTTTGGATCAGGAGGATATTCCCTTGGAAATTAACTGGGCCAGACAGAATGCGTGACTACAGTGGAAACAGGATAACTGAATAAGTGCCCAAGTAAAGTAAAGTTTTGTACCTACCACACATGTAGATGTTAGAGTGTATACCCTGCTGCAGTCATCACACTTGGGGTTACCCTGTCATCAGGCCTGAATTCGGCCTGAATTCCAAAGTCTTGGTCCGGCGTCAGTTGCTGTCGGTTCTTCCCTGACGTCAGTGTGCCAGGGGTATATAGGAGGCATCCGACGCCATTTTCTTCAGTTTTTCTTGCCCCAGATGTCAGGTGCCCCCCATAATGGTGGTCATAAAAGTTTAGCACAAACAAAACATCCCTCCAGCTATAAGCAAATACACCACAAAGGCAGTATCAGAATGTAAGGCATTGAAAGGTTTTAGTTAGTTAGGTCAGAGGGGATGGAGGGAGGGTAAACCTGGACTGCTGCAGGGTATACACTCGAACATCTACATTTATGGTAGGTACAAAACTGTACTGTTCATCGTGTTACCCTGCTGCAGTCATCACACTTGGATAGAATCCCAAAGCTAAGGAAGGGAGGTGGAGTCAAACCGGGTTAGAGGAGGCTAGAAGGCCCTGCAGAACTGCAGTGGCGAAGCCAGCTCTAGTCTTACAGTAAAGTGGTAAGTGATAGTGTTTGGTGAAGGTGTGTACTGAACTCCAAGTTGCAGCTTCCAAAATATCCTTGGTTGGTACCCCCCTGAGGAAGGTTGTAGATGTAGCTGCTGCCCTGGTAGAGTGGGGCCTTATGCTAGCAGGAAAGTACAGTTTTGTACCTACCATAAATGTAGATGTTCGAAGATCCACATTGCTGCAGTCCTTACACTTGGGTAGTCCGCTGTCCTCGGTCGGCCCGAATATCAAAGTATTAGGCTGACGTCGGTCAAGGCGCTTAAGACTGACATCAGGACGTCAGGGTATAAATGCGCATGACCGACGTCATATCCTCAGTCTTTTCTTGCCCCAGATGTCAGAAGACCCTAAACAGAAAGGTCAAAACCAAAAGACAGCAAAAAACAACCAACCACCCCTGTACCAAGCATATGTACAATATATACCATATTTACAATATGTACAACCCAAACCACACAACCGCCTCTAACTACAGAGGGGAAGGAGGGAGGGTAAATTGGACTGCAGCAATGTGGATCTTCGAACATCTACATTTATGGTAGGTACAAAACTGTACTATGTTCTTCATCTCACATTGCTGCAGTCCTTACACCTGGGTAGAATCCCAAAGCAGAGATAAGGGAGGATGGCAAATCTATAAAGCAGTAGGAGCTGCCAAAATGCCCTGTAAAATTGCAGTGGCAAAACCAGCCCTCGATTTAGAGTAAAGTGGAAGGTGATAATGCTTAGAGAAAGTATGCACTGAACTCCAGGTAGCTGCCTCCAAAATATCTTTAGTTGCCACCCCCCTTAAAAAAGCTGTAGAAGTGGCAGTAGCCCTAGTGGAATGAGGCCTAATCCCAGCTGGAACCTCCTTGCCATGATGGGAATAACAGAAAGCAATACAAAACCCAATCCACTTAGAAATAGTTTGTTTTGACAAAGGCTTGCCCTGAGAACCCAAAGCAAAAGAAACAAACAACTGCTGAGACTGCCTGAACCCTTTAGTTCTGTTCAAATAATATCGCAACTGCCTGTGTATATCCAAAGTGTGCAAAATCTTTTCCCCTTTATTTTGGGGGTTTGCATAAAAAGTAGACAAATGAATAGTTTGGTTTAAAGCCACACTAGAAACCACTTTAGGCATAAAGGAAGGATTAGTACGCAAAGATACCCTATCCTTATGGAAAATTAAGAAAGGCTCAACTGCCATAAGGGCCTGTAATTCAGAAACCCTTCTCGCAGAGGTAATGGCCAACAAAAAAGCAGTCTTCCATGATAAATATTTCAACTCAGCAGTAGCTGCAGGCTCAAAAGGTTGTAGAGTGAGTTTCTCCAACACAAAATTGAGATCCCAAGTAGGAGTCGGAGCTCTCCGTGGGGGTCTTATATTCTTTGCCCCTCTAAGGAATTGCTTAAACAAAGGATGAGAAAACAATGGTGGTTCACAGTCATAGTGAGCAGAAATTGCTGCAGCATGAATCTTAATAGAAGAGAAGGACAAACCTTTGTCCAGTAACTCAGTAAGATATTGAAGAGCCACACTTAAATTAGGCTTAGAAACATCAAATTCCTTTGCTGCACTCCAAAATAAAAATCTCTTCCATTTATCTGCGTACACTTTCCTTGTACTAGGCCTTCTGGCCTCCAAAATAACATTCAAAACTTGCTGTGGCAGCTGAGACCCTCCAGGGTTTAAAACAGAATATGCCAGGCTGTCAGGTGAAGAGAGTGAAGTTTGACATTGAGTAAATGACTGTTCTCCTGAGACAGCAGGTGTGGAATTGAAGGCAAAGGCCATGGAGGCTCCTGTACCAGACTTCTCAGTAATGGGTACCAGTGCTGTCGAGGCCAATCTGGAGCTATTAAAATCATCTTTGGCTTGTCCTGTCTGACCTTCAGGAGTACCTTTGGGAGGAGAGGCAGAGGTGGAAAGGCATACACATGAAGATTGTTCCAGCTGAATGAAAGAGCATCCACTTTCCAAGCTGTGGGATGAAACCTTTTTGTGCAAACTTTGGCAGCTGGTAGTTTAGTGGAGAAGCGAACAGATCTATGTCTGGAGTTCCCCAGAACACTGTCAATTTCTGAAATACATGAGGATCCAATTTCCACTTGTGGGGATCCATAATTTGCCTGCTCAACACATCTGCTAAGGAGTTCTGTGCTCCTGGCAGAAACCTTGCCTGAAGATTTAGCTGTAAACTGAGAGCAGTCTCCCACAAAATCATTGCTTGTCTGCATAGAGGATAAGAATGTGTCCCCCCTTGCTTGTTGATGTACCACATGACAGTTGTGTTGTCTGTTAGAATCAACACCTGCCCTGGAAGAAGTAAATCCTTGAAAGCTATTAATGCAAATTGGACTGCTAACATCTCCTTCAAGTTGATATGTAGATGTTGAAGTCTGGCAGGCCACGTGTCTTGTACCCACTTTCCATTTAGATGAGCTCCCCAAGCTTTGTCTGAGGCATCTGTCGTTAGAATCTGACTCGCCTCTGGCCGGGTCACAGAGAGTCCCTTGTTTAGGTGACATTCCTGAGCCCACCACAAAATTCCTTTTGAATGCAAGGTATTATTTGAATGACAGTGTCCAAATCTTGGCAGTGCTGTGTCCATACATTTTTGAGATACCACTGCAGCTTCCTCATATGCAGTTTGGCATTGGGAAGCACCAGAATACAAGATGCCATGAACCCCAAGGCTTGAAGGACTGTCCTTGCAGTCAGCCTGGACTGATGAGACAATTGATGGAAGTAAAGAGAAAGATTCATTTGTTTGTCCGGGGTCAAAAAAGCCATCTGGGATGCTGTATTCAGTCTCACACCCAGAAAGCACATGTCCTGAGAGGGTACTAGACTGGACTTTATTTCGTTCACAGAATACCCCAGGCATCTTAGCACTGCTATCACATATTGCAAATGATGAAGAAGTTCGTCCTTTCCTTGGGCCAGAATCAGGCAATCGTCCAAATAAGGATAGATCTGAATTCCTCTTAGCCTGAAGAAAGCTATCACTGGAGCCAGAACCTTCGTGAACACTCTGGGCAGTAGATAAGCCAAAGGGCAATGCAGAGAACTGATAATGAGAAGTCCCAGCTCGAAAACGCAGATACTTCCTGCAACTTAGCCTGATAGGAACATGAAGGTAAGCCTCCTTGAGATCCAAAGTCACCATCCAGTGATCCTTGCCCAGCAGAGGTAAAAGTTGTTGTAACGTCAACATTTTGAACTTGGGAATGTCCAGATAAGTGTTGAGGATAGATAAATCCAAAATTGGTCTCCACGTGTTCCCCTTCTTTGGTACTAGGAACAGGCGAGAATAAAATCCTAGGCCCACTTCTGGTAGAGGGACCGGTTGTATGGCCCCTATTTGGAGCAGCAGAGAAATTTGCTTGCGAGCCTCTAGTCTTTGCTGAGGAGGAACGTCCGGCATGCCTTTGAAAGGAGGCAAGGTATGGAAGTAAAACCTGTAACCTTGGTGTATGATATCCAATACCCATCTGTCCTGGGTAATCAAACTCCAATTTTCTCTGAAGAGTGCCAACCTTCCTCCCAAAGGTGCTGCCAGACAAGAAGGATCTGGCAGCTGAAAAGGTAGGTCATTGAGCCTGTTTACGAAAGGACTGGCCCCTGCCCTCACCTGAAGATTGTGCAGGAGAACTCCCTGTTCTAGGCCTGAAGGAGCTCTGAGCTCTGCCCCTACCACGTCTAGATCTACCCCTAGACTGTGACTCATAAGAAGGGTATGTCCACCCCTTAGCAGGCCAATTCCTACTAAACTTCGGAGGCTGGACTTGCAAAAAATCTTTAACAGTCTGCATAGACTTAGCCTTGTCTTCCATTTTCTTCAAGACTGACTCAACAGGTGAACCAAACAACACATCAGACTGTAAAGGAGCATCCAAAATCCTTGTCTTAACATGTTCAGATAAATTCTGATCCCTCAACCAGGCGTGCCTGCGAAGAACTGACCCAGTGGCAGCCACCCTAGACGAGGCCTGTACAGCATCAAAACCACATTGTAAAGAATGCTTACCCACCTGTTCAGAGACATGTACTAAATCTTGTAATTCCTTACACTCAATGCCTTCCGCCAGAGCATCTACCTTAGACTTCAGTTGAGAAAGTAGGTAGTTCTGATATTTCAACATGTGAAACTGGCAATTCAAAGCCCTCATAGCCAAGGTGGAAGAAGTATAGACTTTCTTTCCCCATCTATCCAAAACTCTGGCCTCTTTATCTGGAGGAACCGGATTTTTTACAACAGAGGCCTTGACACCCTTAGGTCCCTGACTAACAGTTTCTGGGTCCGCCCTAGGACTCTTATAAAGATATTTATGAGCCTCAGGCACCCTATAATACCTATCCGGTTTAACAGGAGCAGGAGGCAAAGAATCAGGATTAAGTGAAGCCTCCGCAAACACATCTTCCACAACATCCAGAACAGGAGGTATAGCCAAAGGCCTATGCTGGGGTAAAAGCAAAAACTCCCTAAGCCTTTTCCTGGAATCAGAGAAGTCCTGACCTTCCCACTTAAAATGTTCCCTCATGGAATGAAGAGTCTCTGAAAAGAAAAATCCTCTGGAGGAGAAGCAGAAGGGGTTGAATCATCTGCATCAGAATCAGAATAAGGAGAATACTCCTGCAAGTCTTCAGCCGAAGACTCTGAAACATCTGAAGGCTGCTCAAAACTCCCCAACTCTGGTTCCACCCTAGGCCTCTTATCTGGAGGGGGCAAAGAACCTCTAATCAAAGTAATTAAATCTTCTGCCATTTTAAGCATGTGCTTCTTGGGCACAGAACCAGAAGAACTAGGAGTAACACCAACAGAAGCTAAACCTGGCCTGCCTCTGGGAGAAGCCTTAGAAACAGAAGGAGAGGGCCTAACCACCTTAGGAAGGGAGGGGAGTACAGTAACCTGAGAAGCCCCTTCAGCCTGACCTGCCTCCTGGGAGGCCACATCCTGCAATAACAAAGTCTCCCCCTGAGACTCCAGAGAAGCCTCGGAACCACGGTTCCACTGGCGCCTCTAAAGAACCGGCGTCCGATGGACGACTCTTCTTGTCTGGGTTTAGCTGCCTTGTCTTTGCGCTTCTTGAAGAAGCGGCGGAGCGTCCGGCGGCATCTTATAATTGCACCGCTTCCCAGACTAACCTGGCACAATCTAGCCTTCGCAATAGTGCGCTTATTGAACCTAGCACAAAAGCGACACCCTACAACGTCGTGCTCAGGCCCCAAACAAGGAATACACAAAGTATGATAATCTCTATGCGGTATCTGCTTCCCACAAGAAATACAGTTATTCACTTTTCTGACATCCGGTAAACCACTGAGGCAAGAAAAACTTAAATATTCCCCAGCGGGTACTTAGCCAACTTTGACTCGGTCTGAAACTCCGAATTGAAAAATTTCAGACGCCAACGGCACTTGCAACGCTGCTTCTGCATCGGACCATGCGGCAAAAAAGACTGAGGATATGACGTCGGTCATGCGCATTTATACCCTGACGTCCTGATGTCAGTCTTAAGCGCCTTGACCGACGTCAGCCTAATACTTTGATATTCGGGCCGACCGAGGACAGCGGACTACCCAAGTGTAAGGACTGCAGCAATGTGAGATGAAGAACATCTGGTTTTCCATGGTGGGTGTAGCAAAAGCGAATGCAATGTCCTATCCATCTGGAAATGGTCTGTTTAGATATAGCCTTTCCTTGTGAAGCTGCAGCATAGGATATAAAGAGTTGGTCAGATTTTCTGAAAACTTTTAGTTATGTACTTACCATAACTTTAGATGTTTGGGATCCATCTCGCCTACATTCTGTACTGATGGGCTCGGAGCCGATCCCTCGGCTCCGACTCGGCGCTTATGCTATAGAGCGAGGCCTCTTATTGGCTGAGCTATTTCTTATCCCAGGATGCACCACCACTAATCCCCCAGATCTTGTTTGTCCGCATTCATGCACACAAGCACAACTTGTTTATATAACATTGTTAGATGTTTCAAGATGAAACAACAGGATTCGGACCTTCTGATATCCTCTGATCTCGAAGGAAGGGGGAAGGAGGGTGGGTTATTGGGAATGTAGGCGAGATGGATCCCAAACATCTAAAGTTATGGTAAGTACATAACTAAAAGATGTTATGTGATCCTATCTCGCCTACATTCTGTACTGATGGGACAGCGTCCCTAGCACCTAAATCCTGGGTGGCCCATTGGAAAACACTCCTGAGCACTGTGGAACCAAATGAAGCTCGTCCTCTAGATGCCACATCCAATTTGTAGTGGGAAATGAAAGTGTGCGGGGAAGACCATGTAGCCGCAGCACAAATGTCACTAATGGCAAGCTTAGAGTGAAATGCTATCGAAGTAGCCATAGCCCTTGTAGAATGAGCTTTGACAGTGGTGGTAAGCTCTTTGTTAGAATAAGAATAAGCTTGAGTAATACAGTCCCTGATCCATTTGGCAATAGTGACCTTTGTGACAGCTTTGCCCAATTTATTGTCTGCAAAGGATACAAACAATTGATCTGTTTTCTTTGTTTGTTTGGTCCTATCTAAATAAAAACGCAACTGCCTGTGGACATCTAATGTGTGGAATATGAATTCCGCTTTGTTAGAATATTTCAGAAAGAAGACTGGAAGTTCTAATGATTGTTGTAGGCAGAAACTGGAACAAACTTTAGGGACAAAGGAAGGATTTGGCCTGAGAGATACTCTGTCCTTGTGAAAAACCAAGTACGGGGGTTTTACAGACAAAGCTTGAAGCTCTGAAACCCTTCTGGCAGAAGTAATTGCCACCAGAAAAGCAGTCTTCCACGATAGAAATTTTAGATCACATGTCGCTGCCGGTTCAAAGGGGAAGGAAGTTAAGGCGCGTAACACCACATCGAGATCCCATGGAGGAGCAGGATGAGAAATCGGAGGTCTTAAAAGCGCAGCACCTTTCAAGAAGGTCTTACACAATCTGTTGCTCATTAAAGGTGGGTTTATAGATTCGTGAAAATTGGAAATCGCTGCCAATTGAACCTTGATGGTAGAGACTGAAGAGCCTTGATTGAAAAGGGAAGTTAAAAATTTTAGTACTTCTGATACGGGAATAGTGACGGGATCCAGGCCCCGGAGTTGAGCCCAAATAGCAAATCTTTTCCATTTGCTAGAATACAATTTCTTTGTAGCAGACTTGTGGGCCGAAGATAAGATGTGTACAACTTCTGGATCCAATGTATGACTCCTGACTATAGTCGGAAGAGGAGGAGCCAAGCCGTCAACTTTAAGGTGTGTAGGGACTGGTGGAATAGTCCCGACTGATGAACCAAAAGGTCTGGGATCTGATCCAGGAACCATGGACCTTCCAGAGCATATTTCGAAGATAGGAAACCATACTTGACGAGGCCAGTAAGGAGCAACTAGGATCATTTTGCTCCCCAAGAGATGCCTTTTGGATCACCCTGGGAAGGAGAGGAACTGGGGAAGGCATAAAGCAAGCGGTGGGCCAGGGCGGGCTAGTGCGTCCATGGGGCTCTTCCCGGGCCGGGTTAGGAGAAGAATTTTTGCACGCATTCAGTGGAGTCGCGAAGAGGTCGCAACACGGAACTCCCCATTTGCTGAAAATCTGATTTGCAACTGTCATGTTCAGAGACCATTCGTGAGGAGAGAGGATGGTTCTGCTCAGTCTGTCGGCTATCACATTGGACTTGCCCGGGATATGAGTAGCTACTAGAAAGCGTTTGGTCGACACTGCCCATTCCGAGACTCTCATGGCCTCTCTGCAAAGAGGATAGGATCTGGTCCCTCCATGTTTGTTCAGGTACCAGACCACTGACATGCTGTCTGAGTGAACGGCAATTACGCCCTGAGGGAGGTAATCGTGGAGGGCTTGAAGGGACAGAAGCACCGCCCTCATTTCTAGGATGTTGATATGAAGTAGGGTCTCTTCTGGGTGCCATTTGCCTTGGACTGACCTGCCCAGGGAATGCCCCCCCCACCCCATCTGGGAGGCGTCCGTGGTCAAAGTGGCCGCAGGAGGAGGTGGAACAAAGGGTCGTCCCTGATCCAAATTGGAGGGCACTAGCCACCAGCGAAGGTACCGTTTGCAGGTTTCTGTGATCCATATGAGGTGACTGAGAGGGAGTTCCTGAAAGGACCACTGAGCTGAAAGAAGCCACTGGAGAATTCTCATGTGCAACCTTGCCAGGGGGACTAGAAGAACCGTGGCGGACATGGATCCCAATAGCTGCAGGACCATTCTGGCTGGGGCTTTGGATCTGGGAAGTAAGGCTCGAACTTGAGCCTGTATGGTTTGTATTCTGTCTGTAGGTAGATAGACCCGCATTCGGTTTGAATCTATCTCTACCCCTATGAATCTTATGCGTTGAGATGGCAGCAACACAGACTTTGGCCAATTGAAGGCGATTCCAAGGGAATTGCCTAGTGATATAGTGGCTTGTAGGCTCCGCAATAGTAGATGCTTGGAGGTGGCAGTTAGGAGCCAGTCTAGATACGGAAACACCTGGAATCCTAGACTTCTCAGGTGAGCAGTCACGACCGCCAAACATTTGGTGAACACCCTGGGGGCTGTGGTGAGACCAAAGGTCAGCGCTCGGAACTGAAAATGACTGCCTCCTATGCTGAAGCGCAGATGTCTCCTGGACGCTTGATGTACCATGATATGGTAATAAGCGTCCTTGAGATCTATGGAGCACATCCAAACACCTTTCTCCAGCAATGGGAGAATGGTTTGTAGGGTGACCATTCGGAACTTGGACTTTTTGACTGAACGGTTTAGAATGCTGAGATCTAAAATGGGTCTCAAGTCCCCGGTCTTTTTTGGCACCAAAAAGAATCTTGAGTAAGTCCCTAATCCGATCTGGTCTGCGGGGACTGGTTGGGTGACTCCTTTTTGCAGCAGCTTTGAAACTTCTGAGGCTGCAGTTTCCCGTTGACTGGGTGGCGGGTCCGGGATTTTTTTGGACTGAGGTGGAGAGTGACAGAAAGGGATGGTGTAACCTCCGGCGATAATTTGAAGCACCCATCGGTCCTGAGTGATACCTATCCAGGCTTTTAGGTGCCTCGAAAAACGACCCCCGACTGGCTCCGGAGCTGCACAGTCGGGCAATCCCTCAGGGACTGTGAAAGGCTGAAGAGCCACGAAAGGACTCGCGGTCTCCAGTGTTGCGAGGGCCTCTGCCGCCTCTGGGACGGCGTCTTCCGGAAGAATTTCCCCCTCCCCTGCCTCTGGAAGGGGGATCATCCTGCTGAGAGGGGTAAGGCTTCTGAGATCTACAGAACCACATTTTCCCTCCTCTTTTAGCCTTGGGATAAGGCCGAAAGGGAGTGGAAAATCGTGCCCCTACGGCAGTCAGAGTCTTACCCTCCTGTTCGCAGCGGGTCAGTATGTCCTGTACCTTGGGTCCAAACAGGGAGGACCCATCAAAGGGGGCGTTGGCAAAGGAAGACTTAAAGGCCTCCGCGAAATGACACAGGCAGAGCCAGGCTTGTCTCCGTAGAGCAATGCCTGTACCCGCTGCTCTACTCGCCCCTTAGGCCGCATAAGAAATGAGCCTCATGGACGAGTTTGAAATGGACGACAGTGTAGCCAGCTGAGAGCCAACCGTCTGGGCCAGCTTCTCAGGCAGGTTACCCAAGAGGGTATCGGAAAGTTCTTTAATCAGATCCCTCTGAAATCTGGTGAAGTGCGTAAGGTAGTTCAAGGACCTTAATGTAAAGGCCGCTGAACTTAGGGTGCGCTTTCCGTACCGAGCCATGCTCCTAGACTCCTTATTAGGAGGATGGACGGACGTCGAAGCCTCTGCTACATCTTGCTGGGTAGCAGATGCCACCACCAAAGCATCTACAGCCACACCTTTAGTTAGGAACTCTTTTTCAAGGGGTGCAGAGAGAAACTTATTAGGACGAGCAGGCACCGGTTCCACAGAGTCTGGGTGTTCCCACGCCCTTCGACAGATCAAATCCAAGAGCTCGAAGGGCGGAGACACCCAGGAGGCGGAGGGCTGAGCCCCGAAGGCCTTAAGGAACACCGACTCATCAGCAGAAGGGGGTTTGGACTGCCAGCCGCCTCGTTGTTTAAGGGCTTCCAGGATGTCTGCAAAGGAGACATCATCCGAGGACGACTTAGGGGACCCCTCTGCATCATCGAGATCAGTGTCTGATGTAAGAGACTCATCAGGGGAGTCAACGTGCTTCCTCTTGCACGATCTTTTCCTGGGGGGTTCTTCCGAAGAAGCTTCAGAAGGACCTCCAGGAGGGGGGGAAACCTCAGTGGCGGTAACCTCAGGCCCCGGGGCTCCGCTGTCTAAGGACAGGGGGACTGCCAAAGACCCAGTCTCGGTATGCAGGGAAGGAGCTGGGGAGACCGTAGAGGTAGCCAAATATGATTTGGCTAACGCACTCCTCATAGCCCTGAAGGGGGGACCACCAGAATCCTGGGAGGGTCCCACCTCCTTGGCCACGACGGTAGACGGCACTCCCGCAGCCAACGCACCGAGAGGAAGACTTGGGACCGAAAACATCAGTCCCGAAGCATCCCCCCTGGGGCCGACGGAAGTCGTCCACGTACCGAACTCCGACTCAAGAGCCGGAGTTGGAGTAAGGGTCGGGCCCGACCCTAAAACCTCCACCGGTTCCACCAGCACCGGCTCCAACGGTGCCGAGGCTGTTGGAGGAGGAACCATAGTAGCAAGGTGGACCATCGGCTCCGAAGCCGAATGGGCTGGAGCCGAAACTAACTTTTGGAACACTGGAGACTGGAAGAATCTTAGGAGCACCCTGTCGATGTCCGAATCAGACATCTTGGAGGATCTGGACGATACCGATCGGGTCCGAACCGATTTCTCCATCGGCTCTATAGGACTAGGGGACCGGCTCCGAATGGATTCTATAATTATCGGTTCCGAGGGAGATCTGAAGGCAATTTCCCTCGGTGCTGATGAGGACTTCGGCGCCGAAGGGGAAGAGTCTGAGCCGGCAACCTTCATCGGCTCCAATATCAGTGGAGCCGATGAAGGTGACCCGCCTCTCGATGTCCCAGTACTCGGCTCCGAAACCAGAGGGGTCGAGACTGGAGGCATCGAGGCAGACCGTTCCGCCCTCGGCTCCAAAGTCCGTGGAGCCGATGGAGAAGCCTGCCTAGGTTTTTTGGCAGTCGGTTCCGACAGACTGGTCGGAGCAGACGCTTTTTTCTTTTTTGAAGGAGAGGAAGATGAAGATAAAGCCTCTTCGAAGGATGGCTTTATCAAACCTTTTAGGATTAACTTGTTCTTCCTCTCCTGGAGGACTCTTGCTGAAAAGGCGTGACACACGCTACATGACTCTTGTAGGTGCTTGGCGCCTAAGCAATAAACGCACGAGGAGTGGTCGTGCATTATGGACATCTTATAACCACACCTCGCGCACTTTTTAAACCCGGAGGGTCTATGCTCTTTGGACATGTCTAAAGAAAGAACTTACACTAAACTAGTCAGTTAAAAGAAAAATAAAGAAATATCAAGTTTTTTTTTTTTTTTTTTTTTTTTTTTATATACGACAATACGGTTAACAAAACACAGAAAGGGAGGGTCAAGACCCTCTAACTTAAACGGGTACTTGACCCACAAACAAACACTAGAATAGCAAAGGGCAAAAGGCAAAAAGGGGAAGGCCCCTCTAACTAAAACAGGAAACCTTCCCTTGACAAAAACGCCAATTCCTCAACAAAAATATCCAATACACACTCGTATCACAACAATAGCTGTTAAAACAGCTTTTGGGTTCAAAACAAGCAAATTCCTGACAGGAAAAGCCTAAATAAAGTAGTACTTAGCCCAGCCAAGTTGAGACCACGTCTTAGCTTGTAAGCGGCAAACGAGATCTGGGGGATTAGTGGTGGTGCATCCTGGGATAAGAAATAGCTCAGCCAATAAGAGGCATCGCTCTATAGCATAGCGTGCCGAGTCGGAGCTGAGGGATCGGCTCCGAGCCCATCAGTACATAATGTAGGCGAGATAGGATCACATAACATCCCTAGTTTTATCCAAGTAGTAACGTAGTTGCCTGTGAATGTCCAAGGAGTGCAGGAGTCTTTCTCCTTTGTTCTGTGGATTTGGAAAGAAGGTGGGTAAATTGATGGTTTGATTTAGAGCCACACTGGATACCACCTTAGGCATAAAGGAGGGGTTAGTTCGTAGAGAAACTCTGTCTTGATGAAAAATGAGGAAAGGCTCTACTGCCATTAGTGCCTGAAGCTCTGAGACTCTTCTGGCTGAAGTTATTGCTAGTAGCAGGGCAGTCTTCCGTGATATAAACTTTAAGTCAGCTGAGAGTGCTGGTTAAAAAGGAGGTAGCGTAAGTTTTTCCAGAACAAAATTTAGGTCCCAGGTTGGCGTAGGTGCTCTCCTGGGGGGCCTAATATTTTTTGCCCCTCTGAGAAACTGCCTTAGCAGCGGATAAGAAAATAAGGGAGGATCCGTATTGTAGTGGGCTGAAATAGCTGAGGCGTGGATTTTAATAGACGAAAAAGAAAGTCCTTTGTGTAACATCTCAGTTAAATATTGTAGAATCTGAGGAATGTGTGGCTGAAGGGTATCTTGGCCTTTAGCTTGGTCCCAGGCGCAAAACCTTTTCCATTTGTCCGAGTAGGCTTTCCTGGTGCTGGGCCTCCTGGCTTCCAGAATAACATCCATAACAGCTTGAGGAAGAGGAGCTGGCTGGTTGCTTAGGTGATTTGCCATGCAGCCAAATTTAAAGTTTTGAGCTGGCTGTGTAGAGTCTGACTATCTTGCCGTGTGAGCAAATGAGAAATTTGTGGTAAAATCCAAGGTGGGCCCTGGGTCATATTCCTTAGTAGTGGGTACCAGTGCTGGCGTGGCCAGTCTGGGGCTATGAGTATCATTCTGGGTCTCCATCCTGACTTTCAGCAGCACCTTTGTGAGAAGGGGCAATGGGGGGGGGAAGGCATATACTGTCAGGTTTATCCAACTGAATGAGGTTGCGTCCACTTTCCAAGCTTGATGGTGAAATGTCCTTGTATAAAATTTTGTTCGCTGATGGTTTTGAGGGCTGGCAAACAGGTCTATGTCTGGGTGCCCCCATTTCTGAGTTATCATTGCAAATACTTGTGGATCCAGTTTCCACTCGTGGGGATCCATGATGTTTCTGCTTAGGTCGTCTGCCAATGTGTTCTTTTTTTCCTGGCAGGAATTGAGCTTGTAGCTGAACTTGGTAAGCCAGTGCTGTGTTCCAACAAGGTCACTGCTTGCCTGCATAGAGGGTAGGAGTTTGTACCCCCCTTGTTTGTTTATGTACCACATTACTGTGGTGTTGTCAGTCCTTATTGTAAGCTGCCCTGGATGTAAGAGGTCTTTGAAGGCTTTCAGGGCATTCTGTACAGCTAGCATTTCTTATTGATTGATGTGCAGATTCCTTTGATCTGCAGTCCATATGCCTTGAACACACCGTCCTGCCATGTGTGCCCCCCAGGCATAGTCCGATGCATCTGTTGTCATAGTTTGCCTGGCTGGGGGCAAGGTGAAAGGCTGACCCTTGTTGAGGTGACATGCCTGTGACCACCAGAGAAACTCTTGTTGAAGGCAGGGAATGAGAGATATCATTGTGTCCAAGCTGTGGCTGTGTTGAGTCCATACGCTTTTTAGGTACCACTGTAATTTCCTCATATGCAGTTTTGCAAATGGTATTAGTAGTATGCAAGATGCCATGAAGCCCAAGGCATGCAGAATATTTCTTGCAGGGAGTTGGGTCTTTGTTGCCATTGTTTTGAAGTATTGAGTCAGTTGTAGTTGTTTGTCTGGCATCAGATAAGCCATCTGGGCCGTTGTATTCAAGCTGGCACCCAGGAATGTCATATTTTGTGAGGGTACTAGTTTTGATTTCTTTTCGTTTACTGTGTACCCTAGGCAACTTAGGTGTTTTACAAAAGCCAGATGTTGTAAGAGGATGTCCTTGCTTTCTGCTTGGATGAGGCAGTCGTCCAGGTATGGGTATATTTGAATTCCTCTTTGTCTGCAGTATGCAATTACTGGTGCCAGACATTTTGTGAAGACCCTGGGCGCAGTGGATAAGCCAAAGGGCAGTGCAGAGAATTGGTAATGGGTTGAACCTGCAATGAAATGGAGGTATCTTCTGCAATTTTGGCTGATAGGGACATGCAGGTATGCCTCCTTGAGGTCCAACGTTACTAGCCATGCTTTCTTGCCCAACATGGGAAGAAGCTGCTGTAGAGTTAGCATCTTGAATTTGGGTACTTGTAAGTAGGTGTTTAGAATTGAAAGGTCCAGAATGGGTCTCCAAGCATTGTCCTTTCTGGGGACTAGTAGGAGCCTTGAGTAAAATCCTTGGCTTTGCTCTTGTGTAGGTACCAGTTGAATGGCTCTCATGTCCATGAGAGCTGTAATTTGTTTTTGTGCCTCTGCCCATTGATTTTGTGGCAGGTTTGGCATTCCTCTTATCGTTGGCAAGGTGTGGCAATGGACTCTGTATCCCTGTGAAATAATGTCCAGGACCCATTTGTCCTTTGTGCCGATGCGCCAGTTGTCTATAAAAAGTGCTAATTTTCCTCCCAAGGGAGCTGCCAAGAGAGTTTTGCTTGGCAATTTGAGATTTAAGTCACTGTGTTTGCCTTCTAGTAGTTTGGGCACTGTCTTCTCCTCCCTTCTGTGTTGCAGAGTCCCATTGTCGAGGTTTGTAATGGGTTTGTGCTTGTCCTCTGCCTCTTGGGCGTCTGTATTTACCCCTCTGTGGTCTGTCAGTAGCTGGAAAGGACCAATTTTTTGTTGGCCAATTTTTGCTGAAGCGTGGGGGCTGAACCTGTAAGAAATCTTTGACCGTCTGCACAGATTTAAGCATTATTCTCCATTTTCTTTAACATTTCTTCTGCTTTAACCCCAAACAGGACATCCTGCTGTAAGGGAGCATCTAGTAACTTTGCTTTAACATGATCAGGCAGAGTTTGTTCCTTTAACCAAGCATGCCTATGTATAACAGACCCAGTAACAGCTGCTCTACAGGAAGCTTCCAAGGAATCAAATCCACATTGTAAAGTATGTTTGCCCACCTGTTCAGCTGCATGCAACAGATCCTGCATTTCCTTCAATTCAGACTGTTGAGAGTGTGTGCTCATCTTTTGTTTTATTTGAGACATTAGAAATTGCTGGTATTTAAGCATGTGAAATTGACAATTTAGTGCTGTCATAGCTAGAGTGGCTGAGGTGTAAACCTTCTTCCCCCACCTGTCTAGTGCTCTGGAGTCCCTTTCAGAGGGTACTGTATTTTTAGCCATAGAAGCCTTAGCCCCTTTGGGACCCTGGGAGATGGTCTCTGGGTCAGCAACAGGGCGTTTGTAAAGGAATTTGTGGGAGTCAGGCACTCTATAATATCTATCTGGTTTGGCTGGAGCAGGAGGCAGAGAGTCTGGATTTAGACTAGATTCTAAGTAAACATCATCCACAATGTCTAAAACTGAGGGAATAGCCAGTGTCTGTGCTGGGGGAGTAAAAGAAACTCTCTGAGCCTTTTCTTTGAGGAGGAGTAGTCCTGGCCTTCCCAGTGGAAATTTCCATGGTATGTAAGGTTTCCCCAAAGGAGTAGTCTTCAGGGGGAGAAGCTGAGGGGATGGAATCCTCAGCATCAGAGTCTTCATAAGGGGAAAGGAGTAATCTTGTTCCTCAGAGGAGCCTGAGGAAATAGACAGTTGATCAGAGGAGGCATAATCTTCCTCTTGTCTAGGCCTTTTGTCAGGTGGGGGTTGGGAACCCCTGATTAAAGAGATCAAATCTTCAGCCATTTTAAGCATCTGTTTCTTAGGCATGGGGCCTTGAACTGGAGACTCAAGTGCAGTCTTTTTAGGTTTAAGAGGAGTCTTAAGCTTACGATACGGTTTTATGGTGAGCGTCGTCGGTCTGAAGACACCTTCAGAAACCGAAGGTGTTTCTGCAGCACCGGCTTCTCCTTCTGCAATGTCGTCGGTAGGGCCTAAAGAAAATGGCTGCGTCGGCCTAGAACTCTTCGCCAGAGAATCCGAAGCTGTCTGGGGTACCAATTCTGCGTAGGCGCCTCACTGAAAACTGGTGAACCGGCAACCGGCCCAGCCGAGGCCTTGGAGTCTGGCTTGGATCTAGGCTGCCTGTCCTCATCTTTGCGTTTTTTGTGCACGCCGGTAGTCGGTTGCTCCGACGGCATAGTGTAATTAAATTTTCTACCGAGGTAGTGTCGTGCGAAATCAAAACGTCATTTTATAGTTCGCTTATTGAACCTACACAAAAGCGACAACCAGTGACGTCGTAGTCTGGGCCTAGGCAAGTTATACAGTAAGAGCGAAAATCCTTATGAGGTATTTGTTTCCCACAAGAAATACAATTGTTAACTTTTTCTGACATCGGTCTGAGGCAAAAAAAGTTTCCCCAATGGGGTACTTAGCTTTATAGAAGACTTCGGATCTGAAATTCGACTTCGAAACTCTCAGGAGTCGGCCGACCGGCACTTGCGAACTGCTTCTGCTTCGGGCACCGCGCGGCAAGAAAGACTGAAGAAAATGGCATTGGATGCCTTCTATATACCCCTGGCGCACTGACGTCAGGGAAGAAGCGACAGCAACCGACGCCAGACCAAGACTTTGGAATTCAGGCCGACTGCGGGACCACCTGACGACAGGATAACTCCAAGTGTGATGACTGCAGCAGGGTAACATGAACATCTAACTTGCACATCTTATGACTGTCTGTCTGGAGTACCATTTAGGACATCAACTTTTTTTTTTTTTTGCCAAACACTGCTATAATGCACTTTTTTGTATTTTGAGACTCATTTTGCTATTCGATGTACATGAATATTCTGGAGCTGTTAAGTATCAGTGCATGAGTGACAGGATTACAATGCCTAGCTTGCAGTCATCAGCAAATTTATTTAACCACACCCCAAAATAAATACCAAACAGGTCAAGGCCCACCACTAATCCCTGTGTTACCAGACTAGATACAAGTTTATGTTCAGAGAGTATACTAGCAACTCTCACTATATGCGATATGTTGGACAGCTTATGTGCAGTCC